>NC_046154.1:34768377-34945877 GCF_011064425.1 Rattus rattus
AGTCTGCAAGTTGAGACATGTCAGAAATTAATACACCTTTGTTGTTAAGATTACAGGGTATAATGAGTCTAAATTCAAGTTCTTATTTGTCCACTAGCTAGGTCTGTGACCTTGGGCAAGGCACTTAGTAGTCTCTCCCCTTGTAAAAATGGGATAAGAGCCATTTGAAAGGGTTGTATAAAAAGTTGAGTAAGACTTAATAAGCTAATCTAAGCAAAGTGTCTTATTATACAAGAGTTATATTTAAGTAAGTTGTACTTTTAGAATTCTATAATAATTTGAATTCTTACTAACATTTTGGTCTTTAAGCCTTAGCTTGTAGAATGGTAGGGAATAGCCATTATTAATGGGCAATGCCTTCTACTCACCTCCTCCTTCTCTCCACCCCTTTTCTCTGTCTCTGTCTCTCCCCACTCCTTTTTAAACTTTAAAATACTTATTTTATGTGTATGGGTATTTTGCTTGCATATATTATATGTCTGTGTAACACATATGTGATACAGACAGTTGTAAGCTACCTTGTGGGTGTTGGGTATTGAACCTGGGTTCTCTGGAAGAGCAGCCAGTGCTGTTAACCACCGAGCCACTCTCCTTCTCTGCCTTCTATTCTTTATAATAAAGAAGTAGATAAGTAAGTGGGAGGACTTTTTGCTACTTTCAGTATTCCCATACACGGGGCTTTAGTGCATTTTATAATCCTTCATGCAAATAGTCTACTCTTCTACTAGCACCCACTTTGGTGCTAGTGGTTTAGTTGCATTAATCTACAGTTACTAAACAATGTGAGCATTGCCTGGTTAGAGAAGGAATAGGACCCCTCTGAAGAGAAGAGGAAAGACTAGACGCTGCAAATAGTGAGTGTGGAAACTGTGAGAGCAGCAGATATACAGAGAACGTGCTCTAAAGCATAAAGGAGAAGGCATTAAATCTGACAGTAAGAGTTCATGGAAATTCTGTGTCAAAGGCTGACCTTTTGAGCTGAGAAAATAGAGATACAAAGCCTGCCCGTCAGTGGTCTCTCTACCAGGGTGGGGTACTTGTGTGGTGCTGGCTAACGAGTCATTCTAACCATGTTTGCTCTTTCCTGTCCCTCTTGAGTTCTCCCAGTCTACTCAGGGCTAACTCAGGTCCATCGTGCCTTGTGAATCCCTTCTCCTTATTTCATTGTTTTTGTCCTTTTCTGAAATCCCTGGGCATTTGTGGTTTATACATCATATTTTGGCACCAATCCTAATATAGGCTCCTTAAAGTCAGGCAGGGAACACTGTTTTCTTTATTGCCTCTTCTTCCATAATAACATTTATTCTATAAAATTACATTCAATTTACAGGAGTTGACAATGGAACTGGAAGGGAAACAAGATGTATTTCGTTCTCTACAAGATACAGCAGAACTGTTGTCACTTGAGAACCACCCTGCTAAGCAAACTGTGGAGGTTTGTGACTTTAAAATGTGTGAAGTTCAAAGGTATTGTGATAAAAATACTGAGATAAGGAGCCTTGTTCTTCCAGGGCCTGGAGGAAATGCCACATCATTTGTTTCAGATTGGCTTCCATTCTTTATTTTATTTTATTTTGTTGACTTTTGACTTATTAGGGAAAGGGCTTGTATCATTTTTTAAAAACATCTCTTCATCATTTAAAAATAACTGATTCATCTTTCCTTTTTTAAAAAAAAGATTTATTTATTTTATATAAGTACACTGTAGCTGTCTTCAGACACACCAGAAGAGGGCATTAGATCTCTTTACAGATGGTTGTGAGCCACCATGTGGGTGCTGGGATTTGAACTCAGGACCTCTGGAAGAGCAGTCAGTGCTCTTCACTGCTGAGCCATCTCTCCAGCCCCATCTTCTTTTTTAAAAAATATTTTTATTTATTTTTATTTTATGTGTATGAGTGTTTTGCCTCCATGTATGTCTGTGTACCACATGCATTCCTGTTATCCGTGAATGCTTGAAAATGGTGTTGGCTGCCCTGAGAGCTGGGACCCACCACGTGGGTGCTGGAAACCAAACCGAGGTCCTTTGTAGGAGCACTAATGCACCGAACCACTGAGCCACCTCTAGTCCCACATCCTACTTGTTGGTATAGCGCTATGGCCTAGAGAAGAGAAACAGTAGAAGAATGAGGATTGGTTGATTGATTGATTGATGCTATGCTATGTTTTTTTCTGGGTTGGTCATTTAATTATACTTGAGTATAGGGGAGGCTTTTTCTGGGTAACCCCTTTTAACAAATCTGCGTTTGATGAAAGGCAAGCATTTTTCTCCTGAGAAGCATTGCCCGGCTGTCAGTCAGCTGTCCTGTGCCTCTCCAATTTCTCCTCTGTCAGTAGCAGACTTGTACTTGGAAAGACCCTCACACATATATGGTAAGCCTGGTAAACTTATGCCCTCTGCACATGTGCTTGGCTCTTACAGGCATATAGTGCTGCTGTCCAGTCCCAGTTGCAGTGGATGAAGCAGCTGTGCCTATGTGTTGAACAACATATAAAAGAGAATGCAGCTTACTTCCAGGTATGGTCTTGGTGGTGCTGGTGCTGGTGGTGCTGGTTCCGGTTGGTGGTGCTGGTGCTGGTGCTGGTGTAGGTGGTGTAGTACATACGTGTGCCAAACATTAGGTTAAAAATCCATATGGTACAACTGGATGCTGCACACTGTAATTCTAGCGCTCAGGAGATAGAGTTAGGAAGATCAGATGTTGAGGTAAGCCTTGGGGTATATGAGATCCTGCCTCAACAAACAAACAAACAAATGAACAAACAAATGAACAAACAGACAACATTCATATTACTTATCTTCTACAGTACATGGACTCTAAAAACCTTATTTGTTTCAACTGTTTGTACCGGACTCAACTGAGTGGTTTTCCTCTTCTATGGTTCTCTTCATTGTGCTGTCATATACCTGGCTGCAGGTAACCCTAGTTAGGAAGGGGGCTGTTTGGTCCCAAATGGCATTTGTCACATGTTGGCTAGGGGACAGCATGCTTTGAAGAAAACCCTAGGTCTAGGATGTACTATAAGTGACAAGAGTCCTCATGTACTTTTACTGCTTCTGCCACTTGTGTGACATTGGTGAAAGCCAACCACGTGGCTGTGCCCAGCTTCCAGAGGATGAGGCATGGACTGCTCCTCAAGGAGAAGATCTGTAAGATAATTAAGATTTTCTCTGCCCCCAGCTACCACAATAGCATTTTGCCTCAGGTGAGGATAGAGGAGGAAATAAGTTATTTCTTCTTTAAGTTTATCTTTTTGGTCATAGATTAGTGAGGTAAACACTAGTTAATTTAGCTTCTAGGTTATTTCATGCAGTAGGCCTCAGGCCAAGTGCTGTCACTAGACAGAGTCAAGGAGGGTGAGACAGGCTAGCTTTCACAGAGGAGCCAGAGTTTTACTTGAAAGCACCATCACTTCTGTTTTACTGATGTGGCTTTTAAGCCCTTTGGTTTGTACTTCTGTGCACAGGAGAGTGTAATTGGCTTTGCGCAGATTGGCACGTAAGTTTGCCTCTTGTGAACCTACTGTGTTGAGGCACTGAGCACTAGCCGCCCTTTCCTTGTGTTCCTGTAGTTCTTCAGCGATGCCCGAGACCTGGAGTCATTTCTGAGAAACCTACAAGACTCCATCAAACGAAAATATACCTGCGACCACAACACCAGTCTGTCCCGCCTCGAGGATCTGCTACAGGACTCCATGGTGGGTGTTGCCTTGGTGGGGACTTTTGCTTCTGAGAAACAGAGTAAGCTGTGTCAGCCGCTGCTGAAATTCATATCCTTGAAAGCTCTAGGGCAGCGGGCCGCTCTTACGGTGGGTGACATGTGGCTCGCAACCAGTTGTCTAGTGAGCTTTGTCATCTCTTTTCCTTCTCTGAAGACGTTGCTAATGGGATTTCTTTGGATTTACTCTGAGGTAAAGTAATTGCTACTTCTGAGCCACTTGCTATCCTGTGCTTCCTGTGCATCACCCCGGTTTTATTGCAGTGGGTGGAGCCAAAGCCCAAGTTGAAGGGGATTGAGTGACATCAGATTTGTTTTTTCCCTTTTGAGACACAGAAAGAGAAATCTGAGTCAGATTTTTCCTTCTTGACTGTTTTCTTTTGGTAATGAGGATATAGATATGAGAAAACTGATTTTAGTTACTGAGGCCAACATTAACATCTTACTTATAGGTAATAGAATGTTTGCCCAGTTTCTAATGTGATATTATACATTAGACAGAACCGGCACGATAGGGCCGAGCTGCATCTCAGGGGGTATGCAGCAGGGGTATTACTTTGCACCTCAGGAGACGCCTCTAAATAGGAGAACCAGAGCAACCCACTTTACTTTCATTTACTTATTAGTTTATTTATTTTGTGGGTGAAACTAGGGCATTTTTGTGGAATTGAGGTTCATACTTAGAGTCTTATGCATGACGTGCAAGCACTGTACCACTGTTAGCATTGGCCTAAGTTTTTTAAAATTTTTTCTCTTTTTTTTCCTTTTTCTTCCTTTTTAATAACAATTTCATATATAGTGAACCCATGAGTAGGTTTCCTTTCAGTGCTTCACTTGGGCAAATGGAATGGTAACTTAGAATGAAGGATAAAATCTGACTTTACAGTTACTGTCTTTAAAATGTCTCTTGGAGGTACTACAAGTGTGAGGGAGGAATGTCATCCTGGACTCTGAGCCCCTCCCTCCCACAGAGTACCTTCTGCTCATAGGCTAACTCCTCTGGAATTGTCATGTCTTCTCTTCTCGAGGAGGGTGGTCACTGCTCTGTTACCTCTTCTCCAGGTCAGGGGCATCGGGTTGGCGGCATCATCGGGACATGGAGTCACACCCGGGTCTGCTCCTCAGCTTGTTCGCCAGGTTCCAGAGCACCTGTCCTGGCCTCTGGTTCTTTTCAGAGCTTTTCCCACGATGAGCACTTGGTCTCTGGAGTAGAGATATTTGGCTTGTGGTTTAGACATCTTTGTGGCAAGGAAACTGAAATAGGTAGACCAGCTCTCAAATACAGAAATGTGGCTGACTCCCTGATTTATTCCATTCCTCTTTCTTAATAAGTTAAAGTTGTATTTCTTCCAATCATGCTCCCGGGGACAGGCACAGGTAGTTCATTTAAGAATTTCTTTTCCTTTACTTGCATATTCTTAATCCTTTAATGGTACTTCTTAACATTATTAACTCTTTCCTCTTATCGCACCCCTGTCCATCCTAAGAAAGTCCTCTTTCTGGGGACTTTCACGTCTCACCATGGGTTAGGACATCCTGGCCAGTAGATAACAAGTTACCATTTACTCTCCAATGGAATGGTAGTATACTGCTACCAATTTTGTTGACACATTTATTAGCTTTTAAGGTAATTGGGTTTACAGAGATTTTTAGAATTTTGACTTTGCATGATACTTCGTTCAACCCAATCAAATATACATGAACTCAGCACGGCGAGATTAATCCTAAACCATTTGTCATGCCACTTCCACCAACAGCATTTGTTCTGAGCTGTACTTGAGGAAGCTCTTCATTAGCTATGTAGCTATGATTGGCAGCTAGACATTTGTTTTATTTATTTCTTGCATGTGGCTTTATTGGTCATCGCTTAGAGTACAGGAAGAAAGCTGCAAAGTTATAGAAAAAGCATTGGAACCAAAACAGATGGCCTCTCCTCTTTCCTTTATCCTTGTTTGTACCATTGCATAAGACAGCTCCACTCAGCATCCCTACATAACTGAGAAGTAATATTCTCTTAGGGTGTGGAGCACTGCATCTTCATTGCTGGCTTAGGGACTCAGAGTGCACCACTAATGTCTTTTTGGTTTTCTTATTTTATAGGATGAAAAGGAGCAGCTTATACAGTCCAAGAGTTCCGTTGCCAGTCTTGTTGGGAGATCAAAAACCATTGTTCAGCTAAAGCCACGCAATCCAGACCATGTGCTGAAGAGCACTTTATCTGTGAAGGCCATCTGTGACTACCGACAGATTGAGGTGAGAGTCGGGCAGGCACCTGGGCTCTAGGGGGAAGGAGATGAGAGGGAAGCCTCCAGTTAGTGTTACACTAATGGGGGAACCAAGCCTGTCAAGTCTGCACTTATGAAGGCAGGGGAGAAAAGCCAGCTGGGCCTGTTTGAGACCATGTGCTTGGGAACGGGAGAGTGAGATCTAGAGAGGGAGGAGGAGGAGGAGGAGGAAGAGGAGGAGGAGGAGGAGGAAGAGGAAGAAGAGGAAGAAGAGAAGGAAGAGAATGAGGAGGAGGAGGAGGAAGTGGTGGTAGTAGTAAGTAGTAGTAGTAGTAGTAGTAGTAGTAGTAGTAGTGTTTGAAAATGGGAATTTAAATACAAAAATGTCTCTTTAATCATTAAAAAAACAAGACAAAATAAAACAAACAAAATACCCCCAAATCTTCCCTACCTTTCTGATTGGCATTATCATTCATTCTTTGCCTAAGTGTTGATGGAGTAGGACTTTGTTATCCTTGGAGACACACATAGCATGCACTGAGTAAAACGTTATTGTCTAAGAGTCTGGGTGAAATGAGTATGTTGCTATAGACCTATAATCCCAGCACTAGGGAGGCTGAGGCAGAGGATCACTCCAAGTTCAGGCCTGCCTAGACTACATAGTGTAAAAACTCAAAGAATTAGGAGTTGTCTCCAGTTTCTGTTTATTATTTGTCTCTTAAGGTAAAGGACGGATAATTCAAAATGATCAAGCATTTTCAGGAGCCTGGTAGGAAGAGCATGGGGGCAACTCTACTCTATGGTGCTGGCACAGAGACTGTTCTTGACGTCTTAGGATCTCCTTGGAACTCCCATGTTAGTCACTCTACATGCAACAGGGACTTGATCAATACCCCTTTCCTTGACTTATTTGATGGGGCATGAATTTATAAATTTCAGGGGTCCTTACTAAGTGGTAGTGAACCAGTCCTCCCTCCCACTCCCTTGTCCCTTTTCTTTTTCTTTCTTAAAGAATGAAACAAGGGACAGTGAACAAAATACTGCCTTGATAATACAACTTTCATGAATGTGTATATGTTTATATGACAGGATATGTGTGCATGCAGAGGACAGAGGTTCTTTTATCATGTTACACTTCATTTACTGAGGTAGTGATTCTTGGTAGTTGGAGCTTCCTGATTGAGCTAGTCTAGCTAGGCAGCTTGCCCTGGGGTCTTTTCCTCTGCCTCCCAATTACTGGGCTAACAGTGGTCTGCCTTGTGCTCTTGGCTCTCCTGTGACACTAAGAATCTGAACTCTGGTTCTCATACTTGCACAGCAAACGCTTCAAGCACTGAGCCTAAGGAAAACATTTATTTATTATGTGCTTAGGTGTAGGCTTGTATAAATGTAAGAGACACATGAATGCCCTGGTGAGCATGTGCTCCTGTGTGAGTATAAGTTAGAAGGGAACCTTTGGGAGTTGATTTACTTTCCACCATGTAAGTATCAGGCCAAGGACCTTTACCCACTGATTGTCTTAGTTTTGTTTTTACTGCTGTGAACAGACACCATGACCAAGGCAACTCTTATAAAGACAACAATTACTTGGGGCTGGCTCAGAGGTTCAGTCCATTATCATCAAGGCAAGAGCATGGCGGAGTCCAAGCAGGCAAGGTTCAGGAAGAGCTGGGAGTTCTTCATGTTCATCTGAAGGCTGCTAGGAGAAGACTGGCTTTCAGGCAGCTAGGATGAGGGTCTTAAAGCCCACTCCCACAGCGACACACCCACTCCAACAAGGCCACACCCACACCAACAAGAGCACACCTCCTAATAGTGCCACTCCCTGGACTAAACATATTCAAACCTTCACAATGAAAGAAGAATTTTTTTCTTGGTTATGCTGTGGCCTTAGGATCAGACACCAGGTAATAGCAGTTGTTGGTTTCTCTGTAGTGATAATTTGTGACTTTATCTTCCCAGATCACTATTTGCAAAAATGATGAATGTGTGCTGGAGGATAATTCTCAGCGGACCAAGTGGAAGGTGATCAGTCCTACAGGGAACGAGGCAATGGTGCCATCGGTCTGCTTCCTCATTCCCCCACCAAATAAGGAGGCCATTGAGACGGCCAGCAGGTAACTGTGGCAATGTGCTATTTGGTACAGACTTCCCATTAGGTGTTTCAAGTGTCCCACTGCCAGCCAGGTAGATCTCTAATAAATCTTCTCTTCAGGTGAAATAATCCAGTGTAAACGTATTTTTTATTCTCCTGTAGTAATTGTCTTCAAGGCTTATAGTCTCCGTCTGTTAACCTAGGCTTAGTCCTGGAAACTTCTAGCTTCAATGTAATCTAGGTCTAGAATGTTTTCAGCTTCTGAGACTTACTGCTGAATAAGCTCACCCATTTAGTTCTTTCTGAATTCTGGCTGGCTGATTCAACTTACCTGTTCTGGTTCAAACTCCTCTCCAAGCTGATTTAATCTGGCTTCTCTCAGTTTTCCTGAATTGCTCCGCTTGGTCTCATACTAACTTTGGTAATTTGTGTTAATCTTCTCATTCTCTGACTTGTTCTGTCTTCACCTGTGTCTAGCCGTCTTTGTAAGATTTTTCCAGTAAAACTCTCTTCCTCTTTTTTACTTCTCTTCACTGACTGCCTTTGTAAGTAGTTCAGAGTTAGTAGCTTGGGTTAGTTAAGTAGCCCAGGGTTAATAGCAAGGTTAGCAGTTACTGCTCTTTTAAGTAGCTTGCGTGTAGCCTTTTCTGTCACATCTTTCTCTGATTTGTCACTTTATCAGCCACTCAATTAGACAGCTCTTTCAAACAGAGTGCTTCCTCTACAACCTAAATTTGCCTTTATTGTTTGGGATTAAATGTGTATAGTAAGGGTATGTCTGTATTCCAGCTAGAGGGATGAAAGTGTATGCCACAACTATTGACAGAGTTCCCCCCCGACACCCTACCCCCCATTAATAACACAGTCTCAAGGTTCACACTCTGATCAAAAATCCTGCAATAATTCAGTAATGACTCTAGACCCATTCTTGGTGTCTAGTAGAGTCTCAGTAAGTGGTTGTTGAATTACAAGACTGAAGGAACGGGTGAGGACAGGTGGGTTAGTAATTGTTTCCTTAGAGTAATAGTTTCCATTTGGATTTGCTTATTTTTCTATCTGCCTATTAAAGACGTATTTCTAAGTCCGTCCTTCCTTCCTTTCTTTCTTCCTTCCTTTCTTTCTTCCTTCCTTCCTTCCTTCCTTCCTTCCTTCCTTTCTTTCTTTCTTTCTTTCTTTCTTTCTCTCTCTCTCTGTCTCTCTCTCTCTTTCTGTCTTTCTGTCTTTCTGTCTTTCTTCAAAAGGCTCTTCAATATTGCCAACACCACAGATAACTTCTCTGGGAACCCTTTCTTGGCCCATTTTGCTCTCCTCTCCCTATGTGTGTATCTATTCTGTGGGCCTGACTCTAGCTTGATTCTAGCATTCATTTCACCTTCTTCTTAGGGTTCTCTTTATGTCTCGTTGGAGTTGTAATCATCTTATTCAGGTAACTTTTATTCTACTGGAAGTATGTTTTGACATATAATTCCACAGACAATCCAAATAAAATATCACAATAAACTCCAAAATTATCTGTGTGGTCAGAATTAGCTCTCTTTTTGTTCTTAGCACACAGCTGTACTTTGCAGTCACATCTCTGACATGTAGTTCCATTATTTCTGTTTTTCTAGGGTGGAACAGTCTTACCAGAAGGTGATGGCCCTTTGGCACCAGCTACACATTAACACCAAAAGCCTTATCTCCTGGAACTACTTGCGGAAGGATATTGATGCCATACAGACCTGGAACTTAGAAAAGGTAATTGGAAAGCTGTTACCTTTGGCCGATACCTGGTTGGTAAATTTTGTCAGTAGTAGTATTTTCGTTTCTGAAACTCTTCCCTGAGACCAATGAGGTACAGTTGAATCCAGGATGCTATTTCAGGATTAGGGAACCTTAGCAACTAGCAGTTTGAGAGGTAAAGAAATGGCAGATGAAAGAAAGAGAGTGTACTTCTCACTGTGTGGAGAAGGTGCCACCCTTGTGTAAGAGTACGCAGAACATTGAGTGGGTGACATCTAGTTTACTTTTATTAACTTACATCCAGGCTGGAACTAATAGCATACCTCTATGATCCTAGCCCCTGGAGTTGAGACTGGAGGATTATGAGTTCAAGCCAACATAAATTATCTAGTAAGACTGTGAATATGGGAAGTACAAGGGATATTGTGCAGTGGAGTTTGAGGGATAGGATGGGGTGGGGTTGCTACTAATGTTCAGATTGGAATGTTGATTATATAGATGAATTTGGTTATTGAGAATCAACATGTTTACAGTAATCATTTGAGACAAGGTCTCACTCTGTGACCCTGACTGGCCTGCACTTCACTCTGTCTGCTTTTGTCTAGTGGTGGGATTAAAGATGTGTGCCATTATGCCCAGCTGATTTATGCATTTTTGTATATATGTTTATAGAATTCACAGAATCAATAAAAAAGGAGAGAGAAATTCTGTCCTGTTGAAATTTATTCTGTTCTCTTTAGCTTCGTTCCTCAGCCCCAGGAGAGTGCCATCAGGTTATGAAGAACCTCCAGGCACACTATGAAGACTTTCTCCAGGACAGTCATGACTCTGCCCTCTTTTCTGTGGCCGATCGCTTGCGAATAGAGGAGGAGGTGGAAGCTTGTAAAACCCACTTCCAGCAGTTGATGGAATCAATGGAGAACGGTGTGTACAAGAGGCAGAGGGAGGGAGAATGGTAGAAGGAAAGCCCTGCAGGGCAGCAGTCTTACAGAGATGAATTCGCCAAATCATACTGTGGAATCCAATACTTTGGTTATTAATGATAATCAGCCTGTCACATTTCTTCAGAACCATAATGCTAATGTGTAATGCAGGAACTCGAAGGTCAGGCAGGGTATTTCCAAAGTAAGGCCTGGCTTTCATCAATGAGATTTTTGATCTGCTGGGTCCAGTGGTGCCCTTTCAGTTCTGTTATCTTTAGGTAGAGCTTAGAGATCTGTGCTTGTGTGTTCACAGAGGACAAAGAAGAGACTTTGGCAAAGGTATACATCTCAGAGCTGAAGAATATCCGACTCCGCCTGGAGGAATGTGAGCAGAGGCTGCTCAAACAAATTCAGTCTTCAGCCAGCTCTAAGACTGACAGAGATGCCAGGCAGGACGTCGCATTGAGGATTGCAGAGCAGGAGGTGAGCTGCAGGAGGAAGAGTAGCTCCTTTCCGAGTGAGTTAGGAAGTAAACGGGTGGCTTCTAAGAAGGGAGGCAGTAGGCTTAAGACGGTCCTACTCAGGAGTTCACCCCACCCTGCTGCCTGTGAAAGTGCCATTTACTGTAGGAAAGTAGGACTTAAGTTTCAAATATATAAGTGAATTGATTCCTTTCCTATTGGAAATAAGGACTACTTTTTAACATTGTTCATTTGTATCTCCATGTTTTCTGTGCGTTTGTTCCTGATAGCACGTGCAGGAGGATTTGAAGCATTTGAGATCTGACCTGGATGCTGTTTCTGTGAAATGCACCACCTTTCTCCAGCAGTCTCCATCAGGCTCGAGTGCCACAACTCTGCGCTCCGAGCTGAACCTAATGGTCGAGAAGATGGACCATGTCTATGGTCTGTCTATTGTCTGTCTGAATAAGTGAGTACCATGTCCATGATCTCTCCACTATCAGTCTGAGGAAGCCGAAGTCTTAGATCAAAGGCAGCCATTTTCTATTGAGGTCCTTCAATGAATGATGCAGACAGACTGCAGATCTTGTAGAGTAGGTGTCTATGCTGAGAAATTTTGTTTTAGTTCCTAAGAAACATGAAATAAATTTTTTTGGACTACAGTAACAAATGTCAGTGTTATGGGTGATGAGTAAATTTGAATTATTAGGTCTGTTTCTTACCTCATTTTTATTTGTTTGTACACTTCTGGAAACAACACTTAAAGATAGTAAGGAAAACAGAAAGAGACAAGGAATTAAAACTATACATCAGTGTTTGAAACTCTTTCCCCATCCATCCTTCTCTACCTGTCACTTTGAGCAATGGCAGATCTTAGAGCCTTTGGTTTCAAGTAGACTTTTGGCCTCATGCCTTTTTGCCACACTGCAGATGGTGTATCCCAGTGCCACAGAATTTCACTCTGAACTAGCTTAAACCGATAGTGTGCATGGTCAGGCTTTCTCATTCTTACAAAAGCTTGTCACCATTTAATGTGGTAAAATTGATTTGGGCAATTGTAGTTTGTGAGCTTACATAATCAACATTTTAAAACTCCAGCACTAAGCTGGGCATGCTATGGTAGGGAGAGATAGGTGGATCACTGAGTTCAAAGCCAGCCTGGTCCACTCAGTGAGCGCCAGGATAGCCAGGGCTACATAGAGAAATCCTGTCTCAGTGAAAGAAGTAAGGTGCTGATGAAGGAGTTGATTTTATCCCCTCAGGTTAAAGACAATTGATGTTATAGTACGCAGCATACAGGATGCTGAGCTGTTGGTCAAAGGTTATGAGATCAAGCTGAGTCAAGAAGAAGCGGTGCCAGCAGACCTCTCAGCTCTGGAGTCCCATCGGACCACGTTACAGGTTGGTTCTCTAGTTTCTCAAGAAGTTGATTCACCATTCATTGCCTTGGGTTAGCAGAGGATTCAGGGTGGGATGACTTGACACCGATTCATGTTTGCACTTGAATTAGGCACAGTATTTTAATGCATTTTAATAATATATAGTAAAAGGGGAGGAGAAAAGGTTAAAAGGGAAGGGACAGAAAGCCTTTTCTCCTGTCCAGTCGTGGCTTAATTAAACATTGCCAACATTTATATCAAAGAAACCTTGTAAAGCACTTTACTGTGACTTCTTTGGACTGCTGTCAGAAGTGACTAGGGGAGGGATTTTGTCTCTTGGTAGATGAGAGAGCCAAGACCTAGCTACATATGCTTGGTCTCATAGCTTAGATGTAGTAAAGTCAGGTTTCAAACATGAAATGTATCTGCATGCACATTTTTCCCATATGATATCCCGTTCTCTCACTTGACATTCCTGCCCCTGCCTTCCCAGTGTGCATCAGGAAAGGCTGAGCCTAGCCTCAGCAGAGTCCTTTCCTGGGCCTGGTTTCTGGGCCATAGGTGACAGTGGCAGCTCCACTGCAGACACTGTCCTTTTGCTTGCCTTAGTCTTCTTTTAGCAAGGAAAACGTTTGACCTGTTTCTTGTGTTTTTCTAGCACTGGCTTAGTGATGTGAAAGACAAGAATTCAGTATTCTCAGTCCTGGATGAGGAAATCTCTAAGGCCAAGGCAGTGGCAGAACAGCTCCATCACCGAGCAGCAGAGCCGAACTTGGATTTGGAGCGTTACCAGGAGAAAGGCTCGCAGCTTCAGGAGCGATGGCACCGTGTCATTGCCCAGCTGGAGACCCGGTAAGGGGTTCAAGCTTAAACAGAATCAGCTACCAACTATTTTTGTATTCATGTTTAAAAGTAGAAATTCATATAGAGGTATGTAATTTTAAAACAGCATGGAGCCCATGATAAGCTCCAGAAAAAAATTGGAATCAATTGTAAGGCAGACCTAAAGCCTAGCACTTATGTTCCACCATTAGGCTACAACCCTAGCCCAAAGCTCATTTTTTGAGAGCTTTATTTGGAAGGAAACACAGCTTTGGAAGGGACACACATGAAGATGAAGCAGTAAGGGAGGAGAGAGAGAGATCCATTTAGCAACTAGAACAGTTAAATCAGCCCTGACAATCAATAGGGTGATAAGTACTTCTGCCAGGTCACCCTATATCCCAGGCTTGCTTTCACAGCAGGAATACTGTTAGCAGAGCCAGTCTTTATCTAGTTAAGCCATTTATGACAATGACACACGCATGTCACACACACACACACACACACACACACACACACACACACACACACACACACCGGCGCTTGAGATTAAATTAGGTTCTTGTATCTGCTAGACACACATTCTACCATTTAGCCACATGTCTAGTGCTGTGTGCTCCTTTTAAAATGGACTTGAATGGTTATATGATGGCCCTTTCCTGAGGAGAGAACCTAGGTTTTAGTTCTTGCTTTATTAGGCTTGAATCTAATTTGATCCATTTTCAGAATGAGGCTTTATAGAATTTATGGCATTGGTCACAGTTGCTGATTTTAGTGGGTTCACTTCACTTCTGTCATTTGATGCCTTGCTTCTGATGTAATTTGCTCTTTCTTAGGCTAAGAAGGGAAGGAAAATATACAGGGACAGGAGCTCAACAACTCATATAAGTCTGTATTGTCTTTACTTAAATTACTACGACCCTAAAGCTAGTGAGATTGACAGACATCTGAAGATAGCAACCTCTATCTTTCTTCACTTTCTGCTACAAGAAATTACAGTGCTTTATAAATCATAGTCCTGGTAACCTGACAGATACTCTGTAAAATAAAGATATAAATGAAAAATTTGATGGGAATTATCTTGAGATTCTTGGCTCCATAGGGTTTTTCAGAGCTCTTAGGACTCGTTTTACTCACTTTTAGGACCCTGGGATGTTCATAGACATTACTCAGCCTTGCGTCACGCATCCCCAAGAGAAACGGTGGCCTCCAGGAGGCCTGAGCGACTGCACTCTCTTTATGTTAGCATTAGGATGTTTGACAGTGCTTCCCTTTGACCCTCCAGGCAGTCGGAGGTAGAAAGTATCCAGGAAGTTCTGAGAGATTACCGAGCCTGCCATGGGACTCTCATCAAGTGGATTGAGGAAACCACTGCCCAGCAGGAAATGATGAAGCCGGGCCAGGCAGAGGATAGCAGAGTGCTGTCTGAGCAGCTTAGTCAGCAGACGGTGAGTATGGCTGCAAGACAAGGGAGGAGAAGTTAGCTCATCTTAAAGATGACAGTGCTGTATTAATTCAACCTCCTCCCAATGGTTAGACATCTAAGGCCCCTCTGTTGTTTATGGTTTTTGGAAAAGATACTGATTTTATATTTAGGCCAGAGAGAGACCCATTAGGTCCTCCAATCCTGAATTTCTATGGCCATATATGGAAACTATTAAACATCTCCATTTTGTTTCTTGATATTATATTTTATTACACTAGGAGTGGACTGTAGGGGTTTGGAGAACTGTGAATGGAAGAAGATTATTTAAAGCATTTTTGGTCGATGTTTTCTTTTACTTTGTTTAATACCATGTCATTAAGTATCTGAGGTCTGAGTTTAATTGTCTTGACTACAGTCCTGGCTTATGTACTACTTACTAGCTAGAAAACATTGAAAAATTAACTGCCTTTCACTATTCTACTTCCTTATCCTTAAAATAGACACAGTTTATTATTCCTTTAAACTGCCTCATGAAATTACTGCTACAATTACATGAAGCTCTACATGTAAAGCATTAAAGGAATATCAGTTCTCAAAGCATAGCTCCAACACCAGCAGCATCAGCATCACCCTAACCATGTTAGAAATCCAGGTTCCTGGGCCCAACTCAGGACCTGCAGGACTAGCTCTTCTGTCTGTGTCTTAACTGGTCTTTTTGACTGATGTTCCTGAGGTTTGAGATTCACTGCTGTAGAATATAGTAAGTTCTCGCTGCTTAGTGATGATAATCAATGGTCATGTTGGGATACTTCGGTTTCTAGGAACTGTTTGCTGAGATTGAGAGAAATCAGACAAAACTGGACCAATGTCAAAAACTTTCCCAGCAGTACTCCACTACTGTAAAGGTAATTGTACCATATCCCGGAAGGAATAGATGATCTCCAGGTTAGGACAGACACATTATCAGCCTGAGTTCTTTTCTGGACAGATGATACAGTGCTCTCCGAGGTTGTCTCTGAGGCAGGAGTGACGTTATTACCTGAGATGCTGTTGAAATGCCCTCAACCTATTGAATCAGGTTCCCATTTTCATAAGGGTTTCCCAGATGATTTCCACACATGTTGGTGTTTGAGAAACTGGGTCTACATACTCAAAAGATTTTGGTCAGAGGAACAAGGTGATCATTATTGTTTTTAGAAAAGGTATCAGGAGCCAGGCAGTGGTGGAGCTCACCTTTAATTCCAATGCTCAGGAGGCAGAGGTAGGCAGATCTCTGAGTTTGAGGCCAGCCTGGTTTATTGAGTAAGTTCCAGGACAACCAGGGTACACAGAGAAACCTTGTCTTGAGAGAACAAAAAGATATTGGGAGAACGAGAGAGTAGAAGTAGTAAGATAAATAAGTAAATAAGTACTATTTAAATGATGAAGGTTTGGAAGGTGGGGAACAAAGCCTTCTTACAGGTTGCAGAAGAAGCACAGGATACATAGTAAAATAAGAAAAAGATTGGAAAACAGTTTCTAAATCTGTACTGAATTAGTTAGGAAAATCCACTTTTCCTATTTGAACTTCAGTTTACCCAGTGAGATCAAAGAATTGGACATCAAATCACAGAATAAAAACTCAGGATTCAACAAGGTATAACCCATAGGCTGAGTCTAGGCCACACACTCTTTTTATATGTCCAATGAAAAAATTTAAAGGAATTGTATCTTATGATACATTATTCTTTATAAAAGAATAAGATCTGGTCAATGGGTGTTGTTCAGTTGGTGGAGAACTTGCCTAGTGTAAGGCTCTGGCTTCAGTTTTTACTGTCACATAAGACTGAACACGGTAGTGCACACCTAATGCCAGCATTTGGAAGGGTTAGGCAGGAGGATCAGATGTTCAAGGCCTTCCCCCCTTCCCCCACTGGGAGTTCCCACCCTAGGCTACATGAGACCCTAGCCACTAAATAAGTAGATAAGAACTTGAATTTTCAGAGTAAGTAAAACTATATTATAAATAGCTATATTCATTTATAGAGACAACACCAGTATTTCTTGCAGGCAGAATGGCCCAATGTTTGTGAACAAACACTAAATGTAGTCCAGCAAGAAAATACTATGTTTTCGTTATGTGCTGTGTTGTTAGCTAAGAAGTCTTAAGTAAAAGTAGTCAAATTTCTCCTGTTCTTAGGACTATGAGTTGCAGCTTATGACGTACAAGGCCTTCGTGGAGTCACAGCAGAAATCTCCGGGCAAGCGCCGTCGCATGATTTCCTCTTCAGATGCCATCACACAGGAGGTGAGTGGATGGCAGCAAACCCATGTCTCCTGAGGGAAAGTGGATTGGGAGGAGAGGAGGGGCTGTGATCAGGATGTGAAGTGAATAAATAAATACATTAATGGAGAAAAAACTGAAAAGCTCTCGTTTGTCCCTTCTTTGTGTTGTCTTCCTTATTCAACTGTTGGATTTTACTTTTCTGGATAATAACATATCAAAATTATTCTTTTGAACTTATAGTTCATGGACTTGAGGACTCGATACACAGCTTTGGTGACATTAACGACTCAGCATGTAAAATATATCAGTGATGCTCTCCGGCGGTTGGAAGAAGAAGAGGTGAGAATAATTGGGCGCCCATCCTTGTTAAAGGAATGATTAAAAACGCTGTGCCTCACCGGGCACATGGAAATTAGATAGCAATATATGTCTTTTCCCATTTTATCAGTCGTACTCCATGTAGTCTCTCTGTTCACTCATGGTTCTAAAAATTATTAAACTAGCAAGATTCTGTATATAATGAACAATGTATTTCCTGTCTGACTTTGGAAACATTAACACCAGGCCAGCCTAGTGAGACCCTGATCACAGCACTGACTTTCTATTTCCTGTTACAGAAAGTGGTAGAAGAGGAAAAACAAGAACATGTGGAGAAGGTTAAAGACCTTTTGGGTTGGGTGTCTACTCTGGCGAGAAATACACAAGGAACAACTACCTCATCTCGCACTAGTGCATCCACAGACATTGAGAAGGCCATTTTGGAGCAGCAGGTGAGTAGAAAGCCCATCGCTCTCTGCACAGGGGGAGTCACGCATGGAGCAGTTCCCATGGCTGCTCCAAAGACAACCCTCATCTTAGAAAAGGCTCCAAGACTGTAACCTTCAGCTGCTTGGGTGTTCATTTACCTTTTCAAACATCTGTCTCCCATTTATAATTGTATAGATTGATTTTCTCCTTGGTTTGTGAAAACATATTTGAAATCATGTTTGACTCTCAAGTCTTGAGTTTGAAAAAAAAAAAAAAACAGCTACTTTATTTCTACTACTAGGTTCTGGCAGAAGAGCTGACAACCAAGAAAGAACAAGTTTCTGAGGCCATTAAAACGTCACAAATCTTCTTAGCCAAGCATGGTCATAAGTGAGTCTGACCTTTTCAACTAACTGAATCGTTTTTATTCTTTTATTTATTTATTTATTTATTTATTTATTTATTTATTTATTTTGTAACAATCCAGACTTTATTCCCCTCCTGGTTCACCCTTCAACTGTTCCATATCCCATACCTCCTTCCCCCACCCCCAGCCCACCCCCCACCAGCCCTGTCTCCAAGAGGATGTCTCCCATCCCCACCCCTGCAGACCCCCGATTCCCTGGGCCCCAAGTCTCTTGAGGGTTAGGCGCATCTGCTCTGACTGAGTCCAGACCTGGTAGAGGCCCCCAGCACATATACTACTGACTGAATCTTAAAAGTGACGATGAGAAGCTGCACTGGAGAATTCCTGCACAAGAGCTTTGCGTTTTGTACTGTGTTTTGTACTGAGGAGTTTTATTTTGTTTGTCTTGTTTTATTTTATTTTGTTTTTTAACCTCAGCTACGAGGAGGAATCTTAAATATGATTGACATGGGGGTATTATAGAGGATGAAAGGCAGGCATCATATAATGAATGCAAGAGGTGTAGTAGATTACAGAGATGGCAGAGATTCAGGAGGTATTAAGGGGCTGGCAAGATGACTCAGCACATAAAGTTGCTTGCTACCAAGCCCAACAAACTTAATTCAATTCCCAGGATCCACAGGGTAGAAATAGAGAATTAACTCCCCAGATTTTCCTCTGACCTCCATATGCATGTGCCCATGCAAATACACATACAATAAATAAATGTATAAATTTTAAAAAAAGATATTAAATGTGGTGAATCTATGTGTTTGGTCACATGGAAAATCATTAGAAAAATTGCTATACTAGTGGTTCATGCCTTTAATCCCAGCATAGGCAGGTAGATCTCTGAATTCCACACCAGTTTGATCTACATAGTGAGGGGTAGGCCAGACACTGTCTCTAAACAAAACAAACAAAAAACCCTTCTAGGCTTTTAGATAGGCTATTGACTATGATGATCCCACTCACACATAAGAAACACAGAACAAGGAGCGAGTTGCAGAGTAATGTAGCTTAGACATTGTTGAATATGAGAGTCTGTAGAACCTCAGGGTGGAAATACCTAGTGTGTTGTAAGATTCCTCGATTACTTTATTTATGCCTTAGGTAGACTCACCAAAGGTTCCCAGTGGGCAGATATGTAGGAAGTTTGGAAATAATGATAAAAGTCTAAAGGGACAAAGATTTAAGTTACTAATGTAGTAGAAATCATAAGGGTAAATTAATCTAAAAGGACTTTCAGATGTCCTCTGTAAAGGAAATTTAAGAGAAGGAATACGAAAATGTTGGTGGATAATACCTCAGCACCCATGAAAGTTCAAAAGAGGAGGGGGGCTCAAAAGTCAAGAAAGATCGATGAATATCTAATATATTTGGCTGTTGGAACTTTTTGGTTGTATTGATAAAAGGTTGTAGGGTGAAATCAGAGTCAAAATAATGAACGGTAAGTAAATGAGAGGTAAGGAGGCCAAGGAACTGAAATTCAACTCCTTTCCTAAAGTGTGAGTATAGGAAAGGAAGGCATTGATACAAGTAATGAGAAACAGAATGCACTCTCAAAACCTTTTTCTTAGAAGGGGGAAGACACCTGTGTTCATAGAGTGCCTTAAGCACAGCGAAGAGCCAATAATAGGTAGGAGGGGGGGTGAGTAGTCAAGACAGCTTTCCCATGCAGTATAAGGATATAGCCTCAGGTGTATCAAGAGTGAAGTCCAAGAGTAAGAGAAGTAATAGCCAGTGGTCTATTTGTATCTTACTTTTAAGTAGCTGGTTTACTGACGATTAGTGTAGTGCTCAGGCAAAATGATGAAGGGATTAACTGAGGACTCCCACTTGGATTTTCTGAGGACCTGTTAAAATTTACAAACCTGTAGGATTTCTCTATGTCTATGGGATTTTCCCTCCCTTACAGGATGTATTTGGCATCATGTGGGATCTTAGAGATCTGGTTTTTAGTCTAATTAATGAGTGGACAGGCAAGAATAATATTAAGGACCTGATTAAGAAAATCCACTGTAGGGTTTAGATGCCAAAGATAAATTGAAGATAGAGAAAACAATAGGCTCAGAGCAATTAGAAGAGCCAAAGAAAGCTTGGAGGAATCTCAGTTTGTAGGTAACATAAACAAACAAACAAACAAACAAACATAGTTCATTCTCAGAATATGGGGAAGCCAACCAACTTTTAGGTTTCACCAGATTCAAGATGTGAACCTCTAGGAAGACAGGAAATGAATGTCTGTGGTGACAACATATGGTGATATTGACATTACATGACAATATCTTGTTTCCTACCTAAAGCAGGAATCTTGTTTACTGATTGAATCGTAAAATTTAGAGTTTAGTAACCATTGTATGGTAGTAATCCATCATAGGAAGCTAACCCAGAAGGGTTACCAGTTTAAGCTCACCTAGCCTGGGCTACATAGAGACCTGACTTCTTAAAAACAAAACCCAAAACAAATAAAAATGGCTAAGATGGGGAGAGGAGACAAGGGCAAAGAGGGGTGATGAGGAATGTGCTCAACAGATACATCTACATACAAAGGCTTTATTTTTTTTTAATTGGATATTTTCTTTATTTAATTTCAAATGTTATCCCCTTTCCTGATTTCCTCTCTGGAATCCCCCTATCCCTTCCCTTCTCCCCTTTCCGCTATGACAGTGTTCCCCCACATACCCACCCACTTCACCCTAGGAAAAGAAAGAAAGTAATCTTCTTGCAACAAACCCAAAAGAAGATAGCCACAGAAACATGATTCTATCTTTAACAACAAAAATAGCAGGAAATAACAATCATTACTCCTTAATATCTCTTAATATCCTGGTTCTTTTTTTTTTTTTTTTTCGGAGCTGGGGATCGAACCCAGGGCCTTGCGCTTCCTAGGCAAGCGCTCTACCACTGAGCTAAATCCCCAACCCATCTCTTAATATCAATAGACTCAATTCTCTAATAAAATGATATAAACTAACAAACTGGACAGGTAAATAGGACCCATCATTTTGCTGCTTACAGGAAACACACCTCAGTGACAAAGACAAACTGTACCTCAGAGTAAAAGGCTGGAAAACAAAATTTCCAAACAAATTGTTCCAAGAAACAAGCTGGAGTAGCCATTCTAATATCGAATAAAATTGACTTTCAACCAAAAGTTATCAAAAAGGATAAGGAAGGGCACTTCATACTCATCGAAGGAACATTCCACTCAGATGAACTCTCAATTCTGAATCTCTGTGCTCCAAATGCAAAGGCACCTACATTCATAAAAGATACCTTCCTAAAGCTCAAAGTATACATTGCACCACATACAATAATAGTGGGAGACTTCAACATTCCACTCTCATCAATGGAAACAGAAACTGAACAGAACACAATGAAACTAGCAGAATTTATGAACCAAACGGATTTGACAGATATCTATAGGACATTTCATCCTAAAACAAAAAAATACAAAGGCTTTAAAAATAAGAAAAGTTAAAGGTGACTAGGTAAATAATAGGTAAGTGAAAATTTTAATTGGTTTAAAATGAGAATAACTGTAAAGGAATAAAGACGTATAAAATAGGACCATATCATACATTTTGAGGCCTAACAATTTAAATGTACAATGATTTTATATTATTTCAGCATCACATTTGCTGTATATGAGTATATCACATTTATATATGAGTAAGGCTAAGGAAAAGAGGAGGTCATTTTGATTGATTACAGTTCCAGATCTACAAGCATAGAGTTCTATAACCTTGACATCACTAAGAATCATAGGCTATGTGTGAGATGCCAAAGTTGCGTACGTATAGGAGACTGGTTGTATCTAGATAATCCATTCAACAGTTTTGAATATAGTTTGGAGAATTCTTCCCCTGAGAGAAATATGATGCTTCATCCTTCAGGCTTTCAGAAAGAGAGAAGGAACAGATCTCTGAGCAGTTGAGTGCCTTGAACAAGACTTACCATGATCTTTGTGATGGTTCCGCAAACCAACTCCAGCAGCTCCAGAGCGAGCTGGCTCAACAGACAGAACAAAAGGTATTTTTAGTTTTGGGCTCCATATATTATGGAAGCCCTTTAAATGGTATGAAAGTGGCTTTGCTGATTGAGAGTCATGTTCACTAGCTTGCCATTACCAATGTGACTTAATATTTAACCTCACCTTAGCAGCCATTTGTCATGTGTTTCTTTAACGGGGTTCCATGATGTGTTGGTCAGTTAAAAATATCAGAGGGCACTTACAGCAACCCTCTGTTTCTGGTCTACTCCTGTCTCCACCTACATTTTACCATTGCATATTGGAAAACAGTTGATGAGAATTTAAATTCTTTATTTGTCTGATCACAGGTCAATAAGGTTATATTCCTTTGAGACATTGTCATCTAAGAGTTGATAGCCAAGAGTTGTGGATATTGGCAAGAACATGCTTATAACCCTCTTCCTTCTGTAGAGTGACCAGGGAGAGTGAACGCCACTGACTGAGACGCTGGTTCCCCTCACCATCCATGGTCATCTTATCACATAGCATATTACCAGTTCTCACCTCACCTTCAATTTTGTACCACATGAAAGTCATCATAGTTGCTGTTGGTTGTCTTAAGTTCTTTCTGGATAAGTGTGTGTGTACATTTAACCAATTGTATCCTGTGTCTCTGGGATATACAGTGTGTCTGCCTGCTTATTCCCTATGTTGTGAAGCACTGGTCAGTTTATGTGGGGAAGGCTAATCTGGTAAATCACATTTGGTCTACATGATTCAAAAATGATTATTCAAACAAAATATATCTTGATTCTGAAACATAGATACAAATTTCTAAGTTCATAAAGTCTACAGGCTAGAACCAGCCCTGCTTTGATAGTATATTTTTAGGAAGAGTGTGCTGGTGTAGAATTTTCTGTGTAAGGTAGCCCACTCTAATGGCTGCTGCTTCACCATATAAGGGAATATGTGAAAAGTTTTAACAATTGCTTGCCGAGAACATCCAGTTCTCATTTTGAGAGGTTAAAAATGGGTGGGAGGGGGAGAAAGAAAGCCCAAGACCAGCTGCTGAGCACCACTACATTGAGCATGATGTGTCCCTGTACTGTGTGCGTTTCATGTAAAGTATTGTTCTGATTAACTGACATCCTTGCTTACAAGTTTCACTAACCCTTTGGAGTTTAAGCACAAATGCACAAAGGGAAAAAGAGGACGACCTGTTTGGGGTTCTTTTTTGCAAAAAAACAAACAGTCGCATGCTGGACGCTAACACCAAGCTTACACTGTGTATGTGATACGGCTGAGCTGCTCCGTAAGGCTCTATTTCCTATCTGCCTGAGGCGTGCTCTGCAGTGTGGGTAAGTAGAAGCCTTTTGTTTTCTTCCCTCATCTCCTTCTGTCTTACTGTTCATCTACGTCAGAATGTCCATGTTTGGTAGACTAGATTTCTCTGGATTACTTCCCAGCTCAGTGCTGCCTGTCTAGCCTCCAGTTATTAGGGTGTTGGAAGGAATTATGGAGGCTTTTCTCTTTGGGTCAATTCCAGGCTTTTTTTCAATGTCAGCATTTTTGAGATTATAACTCCTAAAGAAGAAATTAGAAAATGTCAATACAGTCCTCCCTTTTGTTATAGCATCTCTCTCTCCACAGGCTTTATATGGATTTTCTTTTTCTTTTTCTTTTCTTTTTGGTATTTTGAGGTAGCTCCTGGAACTTGCTCTGTAAACCATACTCCTGGCTCTGCCTCCTAAGTGCTGGGATTAAAGATGTGTGCAAACACACAGTTTATGGATTTTCAAAAATATATGTTTATATATACATAACCATACACCAATGAGTTTTCTTTTTAATCTCTCTAAAGTAGATACATAGTAGACCTGTATGATGTATGTGTTTCAGTTATATAAATTGAACCCTGCAATACAGAAATTAAAGACTGGGGAGAAGAACAAATGATATACTTTGTAGTGTGAGGAATTCTGCCATTAACTGGGCATATACGATGAAGTGGAGAAATTAGCCAAATCCCTCTTTGTTACCCATTCTCATTCTTATGTGCAGTCCTCAAGCTTGAAGGCCTTGCTCAGTCTTTAAAGGGGGAGCTATGGCCTAGTAGTGTTAAAGGTTTTCTTACATGCTATCTGTTTATTTGCTCACTGTTGATTGCATTGCAGATACTGTTCCTATTCATGTAGAGAAAAACTACGCTTTGAATATAGTTTACCTGTCACTGAGAATAGAAACAAAGTGCACTTGTTAGTAGACAGGGAAGTGGCTGACAATTAAGTCTGGATTATGTAGGAATAAGTTATGAATTTTAAAAAAAATCTAAGAAAATACTGCCCAAAGAGAGACAATGAATGATGAGCATGGTGGTGTCTGCTCTTAATCCCATCACTGTGGAGGCAGAGGCAGGAATCTGCTGCCGGGAAGTTTGAGGCCAGCCTACTCCATACAGTTTATACCAACCAGGACAGTCCGAGTTTCATAGTGAGACCCTGTCTCAGAAAACAAACAAAAGGAAAAAGAGCTGTAAACAGAGCTCAATGCAAGTGATCATGTAGTCAAGTGGCTAAACTCTTTAAATGATATGAAATTTGAAATAAAAGGCTTTAAATTGAGAAGTCTTCAGCAGGTGATTCTGGAATTTACAAAGGTAATTTTAACAATGTATAAGGTTTACCTTATTCTCTGAATTTAAAGACTAACTACTATTTAAGGTGTGACTTTCCTGTTTCATACTTTCCAGAACTATCTAGAGAAACAATATATATATATATGTCAAAAGATTTGAGGCCATGTTTGTTTCTGGAACTCACTTGTTTTGTTACATAGTGTGTCTCATGTTCTTACATGCAAACTGAGATTAATCTTTTAAAGGATCATTGTGAAGATTCTATGTCATCCCTCAATATTCTAAGTCATCATAGCTGTTACATCACCTATTTTAGCCTGGACTGGAAGCAGTGACTCTTGTGGTTTTCACAATCTGTTTCACCCTTGGCTTGCTCTTTCAGGTCTTCCTAGCATGGGCCTCCTAGAGAGTTAATTCTCAAGCACACATTGCTTGACTAATAGACCTTTGGGCTCCTAGGACACCTGCACTCATCTGCACCCATACACACAATTTTAAAAAGTAAAAAAATAAAATCTTTTAGCCGTCTAAGACAAGCAGTGTGGCTCAACAAGTAAAAAAACTACCAGGCCCACATGATGGAAGGACAGACCGAATTCCCTCTAGTTGTCCTCTGATTTACACATGAGTGCTGTGTCTCTTAAATGCCTACATGCATGCATACACACGCACACACCCTATACACTAGGTAGGTAGGCAGGTAGGTAGGTAGGTAGGTAGGTAGATAGATAGATAGATAGATAGATAGATAGATAGATAGATAGATAATAAATGAATAAATAAATAAGACGATTGTTTTCTAAAAAGCTATTCTCTTTCCACTGCATGCTTCTTTGTAAATAAAGCGTGTTACTCAGATATGCTTACTGCTGCCTATCGTCCTTTAAGCAATCTGTGAACTTCTGGCGGTGTTAAACATTTGGCAGTTTAGAAAAATTACTTCTTAGCATGAATGGTCTGGCTTGCATTTTGGTATTTCATACAGGTTGGGGCTTACTCCGGGTAGGTTTTTCTTGTGATCAGAATTTCATCTACTGTGGTTCTCTTTCAACACTTATACTTTTTATCATTGATTCTGATTCAATTTTTGTTTTAATTCTTTCTTTTAGGGTTGCAGAGCAGTTGCTGGGGTGATTGACCTAGGCACAGTGGAGATATTCCCCATCTTCAGAGCCATGCAAAAGGGCCTTATTGACCAAGACACAGGCCGTGTGCTCCTGGAATCCCAGGTTATCATGTCTGGCCTCATCGCTCCTGAGAACAGTGAAAGGCTCTCTTTGGAAGAGGGCCTCACCAGAAATCTCATTAACCTTCCAATGTACCAACACCTCCTAGGACTAAGGGATTCTCTGTCTTTAATAAGTAGTCTTACGGGGACCCAGGGCTCCCTTTCTGTGGTGGAAGCAATTGAAAAGAAAATAGTCAGTGAGAGACTTGGACTGCAAGTCTTAGAAGTTCACCTGGCAGCTGGAGGTTTCAGTCTCCCACCAAGTGAGAACTATATTAATCTGGAAGAAGCTTTCCATCAAGGCTTCATTGCATCATGGCTTCATTCAGAATTACAGTCTCACCTGAGAACATCCAAGAATTTGATAGACCCCAACACAGCCGAAAAAGTTGGCTTGCTGGAACTGATGCAGCGATGTATCAGCCATCAAGAGTCAGGGTTAAAATTGTTGCCTGTCAAGCAGTTGGCAGGGGGAATGGTTAGCTTGAAATCAGGTGGGAAAGTTAGCATTTTCCGTGCTGTTCAGGAAGGGCTGATAGATAGGCAGGTCACTGTCCGGCTACTGGAAGCTCAGCTGTTTGCTGGTGGCATAGTAGATCCAAGAACAGGACACAGACTTACAGCGGAAGAGGCTGTGAGACATAATTTGATTGACCAAGATATGGCCTGTGCTATTCTTATAAGGCAGCTTCAGACAGGAGGCATCATTGACACCGCCACAGGAGAAAGAATGACTATTGACGAAGCAGTGACCAATAATCTAGTAGCTGCTAAGATTGCTCTTGTAATTCTGGAATCCCTCTGGTCATTTATGGGGTTACTGTTGCCTGAATCTGGAGAGATCCTCCCAATTACAGATGCTCTAGAACAAGGTATTGTGTCTAATGAATTAGCACATAAAATCCTCCATAACCGACAGCAAATTGAGGCTCTTTTTCTACCATCAATCACAGAGGTTTGGTCCTGGGAAAAAGCAACAGAGAGTGGTATCCTAGATAAAGATCTTGCCAATAACTTAAGGTCAGTCTGTATCCCTGACATGAGGCCTCACATACAACTAGCAGACTCTGCAGAGCAAAGCAAAGTAGGCGTTGCTGCTGGGAAACCACCTCTGTCGTGCCAAAGAGAGGGAAGAACCAGCCGTGAAGAGAAGCTGCTGTTTCAGCTGATGACTCACAGCTACATTAATGCACACACTGGACAGAGGCTGCTTCTACTGGATCAAGAGCTGGTGGAGATGCTAACATCCAGAGATGAGTATCAAGTAGGTCTTCCAGAAGTATTTGAAATTCAGCCTCAAAGACTCGACACTTCTAAGGATTTACAAGAATTGGATCCTGGGACTATCTCCCAAATTTCCAGTGCTAGGAAGCCCTGTGAATCCCAGTTTCCTTCTCAGAGCAAGGGCTATCCCAGTCAGGAAAACTGTACTCAAGCAAAAGGTGAGAGGTCTGTCGTAGGAAGAGAGTGCTCTTCTGCAGAGAGTCCTGAAAGGGAGCTGTTTGTGGGAGAACAAGGGGCCATTACTGAAAATGTTGGCAGCTTGAAGGTCATCAATAAAGTCAAATTAGAGCTACAAAGTCCATTGTTAGGAAGTAGAAAGGAAGAGCAAACAGAAATGTTTAGCGAGGAAAATGTCAGCAGTGATCCCCTCCTTGTAGAATGTCCTGAGGGATCTGAAGGTATGTCCTTGGTGCTTGACAAGGACCTTTCTACTGAGAAGTCAAAATGCCAAGCTCCCACAAAGTCTTCATTTACACGTCACAAAAAACAAGTGAAGACTGTCAAAGCTGACCATATTCCAAGTGAAACTGGAATACCACTCACAAAGTCTCAAAATAAAACCTCACAATTTCAGGTAGATGCTTCTGTAAGTTTGAAATCAGAATTTAAGTCAGAATACGGTGAGAAAGAGTTAAATGAAGCACTTTTGGTTAAGGATAGCCACAAACAAAGCCAAGAAGGACAGAGTGTTCCAGATGGTCAGATGGTGGTTTTAGAAAAGGCTGATAGAGAAGATAATGGTGATGAGCCTTCCTTGTTGTGTAGTTCTCCTTTTGAAGATGCTACCTTAAGTACGTTATCTGCACAGCTACAGGATGGTGGTATCTTTCATGAAGAAACAGGTCAGAAACTCTTACTAAATGAAGCAATAGCCCGAGGCCTTGTGTCTAGCCATACTGCTGTGAAACTTATGGGGAAATTGAACATGTTTCGGGGCTTCTTCGACTCCCAGACATGTGAATCTTTGACAACTGAAGAAGTCATTGACGAAGGTCTAATGGACGAGAAATTATTATGTAATGTCCTTATGTCAGACAAAGCTATAAGTGGTATCTTAGACCCTAGGACCCACTCACTGTGCTCTGTACAGGAGGCTGTAGCAGCTGGACTTCTTGACAAGGAGACAGCCACAAGAATTTTAGAGGGACAGGTGATAACTGGTGGAATTGTTGACCTGAAACGAGGCAAAAGGCTTTCAGTAACTTTGGCCTCAAATCTTGGTTTGGTAGACACTACTGACCAGACAGAACTTATCAATCTGGAAAAGGCTACCAAAGGCAGAGGTGCTGAAAAGGCAGTTAAAGAGAGATTAATCGGGCTACAGATGGAAACAACAGGACTTATGGACCCTGAAAGTAAAGCACCATTAACAGTCTTGCAGTCCATTGATAGAGGTCTTCTAGAGAGAGAAGAAGCTATTTATCTGTTGACTAAGCAAGTACTTGATGGTGGTATCATTCATCATATATCTGGCTTGAGACTCTCTGTTGATAATGCCTTTAAACATGGCATGATTGGTGAAGATGTAGCCAGGCAGCTCAGAAAAGTTGAGAACTTTAACCACCATCAATTTTTTCATCCTCAAACAAAGGAAGCTCTTTCCTTCTCAGAAGCCATAAAATTAGATCTTGTTTCTCCAGACTTGAAAAGAGAAATCCAAGAAATTCTGGACTTTAGTGAAAACTTGGGGGATCTCATTTATGGCCAGAAATTGACCTCGGTAAAAGCTAACAAAGAAGAATCCTTAGCTAATAAAACAGCATTGCCTTCGAGAGTGATACATGGGGTTATAGATCCTGAGAGCTGCACAACAATTCCCTACTCAGAATTGGTAAAGAAATGTAGGATTGACATTGAATCTGGATGGAGATATCTCGAAGTAATTCCATTCTCTGATATTAAAGATGAGATGAGCAACAAAGTGCTAACACCATCTGAAGCAATTCAGCGTGGAAAAGTAGACTTTGGGTCTATGTTGAAGGTTTTGGAAGCTCAGGCGAACACTGGTGGAATCATAGATATGGCCACAGGAAAAAGAGTGACATTGGCATCAGCTTTAGAACAGAAACTCGTAGATGAAAGCATGGCCAGGATTATTGCATCCCATCAGGTGTTAACTGGAGGAATTATTGATATATATAATGATCAAAGAGTGACTTTAAGTGATGCTGTTGAGAAAAGGTTGATTAGCCCTGAACTGGTAACTATGATCCAAGCAGATACCTCAGGAAAGCAAGGTGGGACTGGAGTATGTGAATTAAAGGGTGCATTTCTAAGAAAGTTTAGGAAGGCCACCAGGGAGAGTTATGATAAAGAGAAACATGAGGGAGTGTTACAAGTTGGAAGTCAGTGTGCTCAAGAAAAGGCTAACGTAAGGGTTTCTCATGGGGAAAAGGTAGGAAAGGGCAAGAAGATTTCAGTAGAGATGGAAAGCCAGCGTCAAGACGAGGAGAAGGCTTCTTCAGACAATGAAGTATCTGCCAGCATCGTTAGTCCTGGTGGTCTTGAGGGTGAATCTGCACACCAAGTTTTGGTGACGCATCCCTGCTCAGGATCTTCTGATTTGAAACTCATAGAGGAAGCCAGGAGTCAAATGAAACACTGTACAGAGGTAGAGCAGGAGGAAGCAGTAGCACAAATGAAGATGACTCCTCACATAAAGCGGTCAACCCCAGGCCTGGATGCTGGAGAAGCAAGAGACTGTCCAGGGAGAGTGGGTTCGAAAGGACAAGAACCTAAGCATGAACCAGCAGGCAAGCTGTCGAGTGCACAGGCAGCGAATGTGGAAGTTGGTAGGAGAGGAAGGAGAGAGACGGGTGGAGAGGAAAGAGTCCAAACAAACAAAGTGGCAGCAGGTCCTTCTGAGGAAGAGTTGGACCAGGAAGTTACAATTGGTGACGAACATGGCTCCTTTGTAAAGAGCCAGTCTATGAAGACGATTGGAAATGGCAGGGGAAAAGAAGGTGGTAGAGAAAAGGACTTTTCTCTTGTTTGTAAAACCGAAGGCTTCCCTTCCCAGATGACATTCAAAGATGCTTCCCTAGAAAATCAAAATGCTTTGACGTTCTTCAGCGAAGGGGAAACGAAAACTGTCAACCTCTGCTCGATTTTAAAACAAAGAGAAAAGTTATCTCAAGAAACTGCTAGTACTGTCCAGAAGGAACCATTCTCTTCTGAGATTCCAAGACCTGAAAGACTGAACTCCCAGGAATCAGATGGAGAATCCCATATTTCTGACATGCCCTGCATTTCCAAAGGTCCCATGGCTGCCCAAATTACCACAAGACAGGAGACTACTGATGACCAAGACCTGAGTATTGCATCTAAGACTGCAGAGACCAAAGATAGGATTTTCCCATCCAAAAATTATAAAGAAAAGTTACTTCAAGAAATACCTATGGACTCAACAAGAGCCCATAAACTGAAAGAAAGCACAGTTTCCACTCTAGATACGGAAGGACTCGGTTATCTAGACTCCTCAGATATAAAGGCTCTTCATGAGGATAGCAGAGCAGATCGTGAGTTTAGTGGACATCAGAAATCTAAAATAACAACAACCCAGGAAGCAAAATTTCTAGAAGTGGTAAATCAACTAGTTAGAGACACAGAAGGTCACAGAGGGTCCTCTAAAGACAGAGTGGCTCAAAGAGGACCCAGAGTCTTGGCATCTCTTCTTCCGGAGAAAGTGCCCACAAGGACAGCACAGAGTGAGAATATAAAGCAGCATGACACAGTCATTATTCCCACCACTCCCGAAATCAGGGAGGAGATGCCACTGTCCCTGCCATGTTCTCCAGTGAAGGTGGATGAGCAGATACCTAAGGAGAAGCACAAAGAGCTCCCTGGAGATGAGCGAGCCTCCTGCATAGCTACACCTAGTGGGAAGGGGAGTGAGGGTGTAAAGCCAGCGCCTTGCAGAGCAACTCAGGCAAGTATCCCAATGTGTTGGGTTCCGTTTTATTAGAGTTTGGGGGCTATTTTTGTTTGGTTACTTTTGATTTGGTTTTCAAACAGTGTTTAACTATGTGACCCCAGCTGGCCTGATGCTCACTATGTATCCTCAGGGAGGCCTCCAACTTGTGGCAATCCTCTTGCCTCCTATACTGGGATTAAAGACACACACCATCATTTCTCTGGCTTAGTAGTTGGTTTTTATACACACACACACACACACACACACACACACACACACACACACACACACACACACATACACACACACCCTAATAATAATAAGAAATAAATCCATTTAAAAAAGAAAAATAATAAGGTCTGCTTTTAGTTTACCAGAGGATACTAGTTTCCAAACTATAAGTAGTGTTAGCACTCAGGAGGTAGAGTCAGGTGGATTCCTGAGTTTAAGGCCAGCCTGGTCTATAGACAGCCATGGATACAGAGAGAAACCATGTTTCAAAACAAACAAACAAACAAACAAAAGATATAAATAGCTTTAATGCTATGATTTTTTTTAAATGCTTCCTGAACAAGTGCTCTACTATGACTGAGCTATATATCCTCAACCCTAGCTTACACTCTAACTCTTAACTGGATACAAAAGTCACACACATATATACATAGATATTTATTTTGTGTGTCAGCTAATTCTCTTAAGTTATTAGTTCACTTATCCATAATATAGTTGTTGGAAAATTAGGCATTGCCTGTGAATGTCTCTAAATATTGCCAGAGTTTTTGTTCACTGTTTTTATTTTTGTAATTCTAGCATTGAACTCAGGACTTCCTATGTAATCATATACTGCTGAGATCTATCTCTAGTCTGAGAGTTCTAAAATTAAAAACACTGAACTAATTTGAAATATTAAAGTGATGTTACTTGAAATCAGAATGGCTTTTAGAAGTGTTTTTAAGTGATATTTATTGATAATTATAAGCATCCTGAGGAAGTCAATAAAATGATTTTGTCTATTGCTTAGAAATGGCTCAGGCAGAACGTATTTCATCCTGTCTTATGTGTAGTAAAAATTGCTTCTATTTTAAAAGCTGACTTTAAGGAAAACAACAGAACTTCATGAGTTTTACTTTGGTTTGACAGAATGTGTTTACCCGGAGACTTTGTTTAGAACATGATGAGAAATTGGTCTCCTATCTGTCCCTGTTACGGGACATTGAAATGAGAACCAAACAGATTCAACCTTTGGAACTTAGTGTGGCAGAGCTGCAAGATCTGCTGGGTCAGGCCAAGGTATGTACCCAAACATTCCTCCATGCCCACTGGCTTCCAGATGGTGGCCTCTAGCTGGCTCCCCTGAAGATTTCAAGGTTTATAAGAACCTGCCTTTCACTCTCTCCCATTGAAAGAAAATCTTAAACTCCTGTTAGGTATTTATAGGATATACTGGGCTAGAAAAGGTAAGATTTTTAAGAATCATATTTGAATATACATTGGATAGATATGTGCTACCTATATGACCTTTGATTTAATGAAGTTAAGTTCAAAAGCAGTGCGATTGGCTAAGAAATTTGAAGTAAGCTGGGCATGGTAATACATACCTTTAATCCCAGCACTGCAAGGCCTTCACACACACACACACACACACACACACACACACACACACACACACACACACACACAAATATTAATAATAAGATATTAAATTTTTTAAAAGGTCTACTTTTAGCTCACCTGAGAATGCTAGCTCTTAGACCTCAGTAGGTGACGTTACATTGCATGAGTACTTAAAGCCTCTTTATGGTAACACCGGAAATCAGATCGTATGCAAACAGTTGGTTAAAGTGTAAGAAGCAAGCAGACATACAGATTGCCAGCTTGTTTCAGTAGCATAGCCGTTGCACATGTTTATCTCCTACTTCTAGAAGATTAAAGGTTGTCTTCTGAAGAGAACATCTGCTTAGACTCTATAGAAAGACATAGTTGAAGGCAAGGGTTCTTTTCGGAAGTCATAGGATTAGATGAAGGTGATTAACTCATGGGCTTCATTTTCATTTGACCTTCCATGATTTGTCCCACCCACCCATGGAAATCAAAGAACTAATGGTGATAATGGAAATGATTTCCCAAGTGTTGGACCCAACCCTATCCCCTCAGTGAAGTCTATATTTATCAGACCCATCTCTGCATGTAGGCTTATAGGCAACTTTTTAGGCAATTTGTGTCAGTGAAACATCTTAAAGGATAAAAGTACTTGCTGTCAAGCCTATAGACCTGAATTTAACAATCTCTAGGACCTGTGGACCTGTGTAGTAGGATAGAAGGAATTTCTGCATGTTGTTCTCTGACCTCCACACTGTGTTTGCACTGTAGCGCATGCAAACTCAATCAATCAATCAATCAATCAATAAATAAATAGCACCATTTAAAAGACTATAACATTAATAATAATATTAAAAAAGTATAATTGAAACTCTCTAGAACAGAGATCTAAGGACACCATCAGTATGAGGTAAATAAATTTTGCTATTATGTACGTGTATGTATATTTGTGTATGTGTGAGTATGTGCATGTGATTGTAGGTACCAATGGAGGCTATAGCTAGAGTTAACACAGGTAGTTGTAAGTTGCCCAACATTGGTGCTAGGAGCAGTAAGTGCTCTTGCCTGCTGAGCTATCTATCCAGCCCTATAATGCTTGTGCTTTCCTGCTGAGAAAATCGGAAGTGTTTTACTTACATTTGTAGCTGGGTATGAGAATTTATTTGCCTGTAATCCTTTTACTAAGAAAGGCAGAAGGATGACCACAAGGTTGAGGCCAGCGTGGTCTACCTAGTGAGTTCCAGGCCAGCACGCCTACACAGTGAAACTGTGCCTTGCCAAAACAAAAGCCAGGTACATTGGGATACATTTGTAATCCCAGCCTAGGGGAGGCAGAAATAAGAGGATTCCTATAGCAGCTCACTAGGCTGCTATCCTAAATGGTGGGTTCCAGATCAATGAAAGGCCTTGATTCAAAGGAGGTAAATAGAACTCCTGAAGATGACACTCCAGGTGTTCATGCTTTTGTGTGTGTGTGTGTGTGTGTGTGTGTGTGTGTGTATGTAACCAAAAAACTCACAATTTCAGAAGTAAAACCACCTATACTTAGGTGGGGTGGTTGGTTTTAGTGGGCTTTTTTTTCTTTTTCTTTTGTATGTGTATAGATGTACATGTGGTTGTGTATATAGATGTATTTCCTTGTCCTGCTCTATCACCCTTCATCTTATACCCTTCGGAAAGGTCTTTCGCTGAACTTGGAACTAGGATGCCAACCAACAAACCCCAGCAATCTTCTTGTTCTCCATCTCTCTCTGCAACACTAGGGTTGCAATGTGTTCGTGGCCATGCCCAACTTTCTCTGTGGGACTATAGGATTTGAACTCAGGTCTTCATGCTTCCTCAACCAAGTGCTCTTACCTACTGAGCCATATTCCTAGTCCTATTTCAGTTGTCCAAAGAACTCCAAGAAACTGAAAGAAAGGCCTCTAGGAAGAACAGAGGGCCGAGATACTGAGTCCAGGGAAGACTAATTCCTAGGTGACCTTAGTTAAAAAAAACAAACGGTTTCCATGGAGTGTAAGATTTAAATGAGATGACAGGTGATTACTGAATGTCATTCTTTCCTGAAGTGTTTGTGTTGCAGGTGGAAAAGAGGTAGGACATAGTATGACTAAGGAAAGTTTTTGGTGGCTTTTGGAGAAGGTAAGGGAGGAGAAATTGGTAATAGAAGCAGGCTCTTGAGAACATTAGAAAGGATCAAAGGCAGCCTTGAAAGGGAAACAAGCCGCTCATTGAAACCGAAGGTGAAAAAGAGACGATGGAGCCTGCAGAAGTTTGCCTTGTTTTTCAGTGTCCAGTGTGCAGTGTGAGTAGGTAGCTAACAGGGTAGTGAGGCTATGCCTCAAAACACTGTTTCACTCTCCCACCACCCACTGCTGGCCTCTCTGTTGGGAAGTAAGACTATTATAGATGGGACCGCTGAGGGGGAGGCTGCTTTCAGGTATTTTTATATTCTTTGGTTCTTTCCCCTTAGAATTTGGATGGAAAGAGTCGTCTTTTTGGTTATTTTCCCTTGAAGCATATTAATTCTATATGTTAGCTGCCTGGGAAAAGGAAAATTGATGGTCTTAGAGAGGAGTCAAGGACAGAGTATTACACTAAGTTAGAAACCTGAATCTAAGGCCTAACCACTCTCCTATTTCTGTTTGGTGGCTCAGACAAAGCAATCCATGTTGTTCAATGCTGAGGAATGTCAGTTGATTAGTGATTAAATTGAGGAGCCTACATAAAAACCATCTTTTAAGTCCTATGTAGATGTGACACCTCATCTACACATGTGTACCCAGTTGATACCCAGAAGGTAAAATTGCTAGTCTGGGGCTAGAGAGATGACATAGTGGTTAAGAGCACTGACTACTCTTCCAAAGGTCCTGCATTCAAATCCCAGCAAGCATCCCACCATCTGTAATGAGATCAAATGCCCTCTTCTGGTGTGTCTAAAGACAGCTGCAATGTACTTATATATAATAAATAAATAAATCTTAAAAAATGCTACTCTGCACTGGGGATTGAATTTAGGCTCCAACAAAGGTAGGCACATGCTCTTCCACAGATCCCCAGGCATGGTACTTCTCCTGATTTGGGGGTAACTTTACTCTCTCCCCTCAGGTATTAGACAGGGAATTAAAAGATCTGTCTACCGTGGTAAGTCAGGAATTGGAATGTGTGGATCAGATTGTTATCAGTCAGCCACAAGAAGTACCTGCTCAGCTGTTGAAGGCGTTAGAGAAAGATGCCAAGAATCTTCAGAAGTCTCTAGGCTCTGTTAGTGACTCCTGGAGCTCCAGATTCCTCCATCTGCAGAATGCAGTGGAAGTAAAAAAGGTACTGTTGTGGGTTTGGGGGTATTGTTTTTTGTTTTTGTTTTTGTTTTGGTTTTTTTTTTTTTGAGAGTTTGTTTTTGAAGATTTATTTTTAATTATGCATACGTATACTGAGGGCTATGTGCATGTGAGTGCGGGTGCCCGCAGAGGCTAGAGGGAAGGTACTGGATCCCCTGGTACTTGAGTTACAGTATGTTTGTGAGTTGCTTGGTGTGGGCTCTTGGAACTGAATTCAGGCACTTTGTAAGAGCAGCAAATGCTCTTAACCACCCAGGCATTTCTCCAGCCTAGTACCTGGCTTGTTTTTATTCCTAAAGACTCTTACAAAGCCTGGGTAGAGCTGGAGAGGTATAGTCTGACTTGCTGTTTATTTCCTAGACCACAGTGTTAAATTGGCACAAGGAACTAGAACGCAAACTTCAAGATCTGAAAGCCTGGGTTGACAGAACCAGTCTTACTCTGCATAGCAAGGGATGTGACACTCAAACTGATGCTGACAGCCTGAGTCCCACTCTCCAGGGATATGAGGTAAGCTCTCCACCCATTCCTACCATTCTCCTTATTGCCAAATTCGTCTGTATACTTAACCTTTCTTAGAAAGTCCAAGTCTCCCTTTCAGAAATCAGATGAGTTATGTTTCATTTTTAAGATTATTATACTCCTAGAGGTCAGGAACCTGTGACTATTTCTCCTTGAAATTATTCTCTGAGAGCCCAAAGTAGGCTTTATATTACCAATTTTATATCTATTTTATACTGAGAAGCTAGGGCCTGTCTCTTATTTCTCTTTTCCCTGGTATCCAGTCTTGCACAATTTGTGGAGAGCTTTTCATTGTTGACCTAGAGTATAAGAAGGCAAGGTTTTTCTGTAGGCTGGATGGTGCATTGAAACCCAAGCCAGGAGGTCACACTTCTAAACAAACCTGATCTAGAGAGAGGCTTTTCTTCTTAATAAATTCCAAACTAACTGACTCACACACTATGATACACATAAAAGTGAATAAGTCACCAAGTGGTGGTGGCCCACCCTTTAATCCCAGCACTCGGGAGACAGAGGCAGGTGCATGTCTATGAGTCTGAGGCCAGCCTGGTCTACAAAGTGAGTTCCAGGATAGCCAGAGAAATCTTGTCTTGAAAAACAAAAACAACAGCAACAAGGTAAAAGAATCTTCTTTTCCAAAGAGTTTGAAATTTTTTTCATACCTGAGTATATGTATGTGTGCCACATACATGCAGGTCCCCACTGAGACCAAAGCAGGGAGTCTAGAACTTGGAACTAGAGTTACAGATGTTGTTAAGGTGCTCAGTGTCCTCTGGGAGACAGTCAGTGCTCTGAACCACTGATCCATCTCTCCAGCCACCTAAAAATAAAAAATTGTTTCTTGGTGAATCAAAGTAAGTTTCCTGTTTCCTCAGTATTGCCCTACCAATTACTTACTGGATGCTTAAGCCTACCTGCAGGTTGTTTTGCCTCTTTGTGTCTGTCACTATGTGCTTGTTGTGCTCACTAAGGCCAGAAGAGAGGGCACTGGATCTCCTAGAACTAGAGTTACTACCATGTCCATGCTGGAATTGAGCCTGGGTCCTCTGGAAAAGCATCCGGTGCTCTTAAATGCTGAGCCATCGCTCGAGTATTGGATCAGAAATTAATGCTGTATTTTCTAAAAAAAAAATTGTTTTAATTATGTCAGGATTGGTGGCATTGGCCTCAAATTTCAGCTACTTGGGAGGCTGAGCTGAAAGAATCACAAATTCAAGGCCTTTCTGGGCTATAAAATGAGTCCAAGGCCAATCTGAACAGCATAATAATTCTCTTGAACAATCCAGAAGAGCCAGGGTGCAGCTCAGTGGAAAAGTGGCTGCCCACTGTACACAAGGACTCAGGTCCCAGCTCTACCAAAATAAATAAGTATGAAAAAATTAAGTCATAAAATTTGAGTTAGCAATAGAATAGTGCTGTCAGTACAAAAAAAAGAGAAAGCTTACTGTGCTGTCAAGCCAGGTCCAGTAATGGAAGCATACTTTTAATTAGAGCTGTGTTTGAGGAATTTGCAAAAAGCAAAAAATGAGACTTGACATTGCTCCTGTGTGTAACCAATTATAAAATACAGGATATAAATCTTAAATTCTCAAAACCAGTAGCTTTTCTGTGTCTAGAGAATAAAAGGTGTTTGTTTTTTCTCTCCCCATTTGCCTTAGGATATGAAACAGTCTGTAGCCGAAAGGAAGTCTCAGCTGGATGCTCTGGCTTTGGATACTCAGCTCTTTATTTCTGAGCACCCACAGGGCCTGTCTCTTCAGCAGAATCAGCAAATGCTGCAGTTTCTGAGTGAATTACAGACGTCTTTCCAGGGCCTTGTGGAACACACTGCAGCTCAGAAGGATGTGGTGCAGGGCCATCTCCAGCAAGTCCAGCAAGAAGTTCAGGTCAAGGTCAGACTGAACCAGCAACTGAGCTCAGTTTGTCTTTTGGGGTATCTTCTGGGGGTTTTCTGCCTGCCTCCAACTTATCATGATTCCAGGAACCTGGCTTTACCAATTTCAAAATTTTATGTTGCACATGCCAATGTGATCTGGTCTGAGAGAACTGTTCTTTTTTTTTTTTCTTTTTTTCGGAGCTGGGGACCGAACCCAGGGCCTTGCGCTTCCTAGGCAAGCGCTCTACCACTGAGCTAAATTCCCAACCCGAGAACTGTTCTTTCTAGCTCTTTCTCTTATTTTATGTATATGAGAGAATGTATATGTTTGTGTGTGAATTGCATGTACAAATATTTTTGTTTTAGTGAGACTCTGTTCTTACTATGTCCTGTTTTCATGTAAAAAGTGTAGCTGGCCCCTGCTTCCTGTTGCTTTCCAAGCATTCATCTGAGCCTGTGAAGAGCACCTAGGTACTCTGGACACTGATAAAAATGGCTGTGAAAAGTCAGTTTTACTAAAAGGCTTTTAAAGTAACTCATAATAAGATTCTCTGACAGATAAACAAACAGCTGACAAAAATTTAATCTCAATAATACTGTTTTAGTTATTTTTTTTGTTGTTTTGTTTTTCAGACAGTGTCTCACTACACAGTGCAGGCTCACTCTGTATAGACCAGGTTGGCCTTGAGCTCACAGAGATCCCCCTGCCTCTGCCCACATGGTTCAATTAAAGGCATGAGAGCCACCATATGCTGCCTTTGTTTTGGGGATACTTAAGTTTTTATTTTCTTACACTTTTCTACATGTGATGTACCCAGTTTTCTACAGTGGAAGACAATGTACAAAAGCAGGGTTGATGTTTCTTTTCATATATATATATATATTTGACTATCATACTGATTCTTACTATAAGTCTCATGTTGTAAAACTTAAATTCAACGTAATTCAGTTTCTAGTAACATCATAGACATAGGCTGTCTTTAGTAATGTTTTTGTCATCTCTGCCATTGACTACATTGGTATACAGCAAATGATTGTCGTGATCCCCAGAAAATCTATCTTTAGGCCTCCTGTATTATGCAAAGTATAGTTCAGCTTTTGAGCCAAACTTAAAGAAAACTAAGTTAGTCCATGTCTCCCATCCCCTGCTACTGTCTCATTATTTCAACTATGCTGAAAGGGACATAAATCCTGATGAAATATTTCAGGTCACTCTCCATGCCTGAACTTGTGCAATGCTCTTACCTAGTCCTTTATATAGTGTAGTGTATCATGTGGATAATCAATAAAGCAGACTGGTCTGAGCCACCTTGAGCTTAATTGCAGCAGGTAGTAGAAATGCATGTGAACATTCTGAACATGGGATTGATTGCACAGTGTGCACTAACCTTGTCGGAAATGCCTGCCTCTCTCTGTATTTGCTCTGAGTGTGTGCGCTAACTTGTTTGCTTTGCTTTTTTCAGATTCAGTCTGCACTCATCCTAACCCATGAAGATCCTGTTTCACAGCTGAAGAGCTCTTAGGAGTTCTCTTCCAGTGCCTCTGTTTTTCATAAAAAGGGGGCGTGAGGGCCAGCATGGGTGCCTGTTTGTAAGTGCAGGTGACTGTGACATCAGAATGCTGTCAGAAGGCAATCTGGTAGAAACTGTTTTTAGGATGGTCAGGAGAACACATCATGCTCAATTGTTGCTCGGTCAGGTGCTTTAGTGTCATGAACTGACATGACAGATAGGAAAAGGATCAGGCATGGAAACATATCCCCCGCCCCCTCTGGCCTTACTTTTCTAGTGGTATTAGCGTAGACATCCAAAAGATTGAGACATTTCCGATTCTTGGGCAGTTTTCTCCTCAAAATAGCCAACTCACACTCCTCAAGCCTGCCATGTAACCGTTCTATTTAATGGTTCTTCTGTAGTTGTGAGGCATTTGATTTATTAAGTCAGTTCAATTATTAAGAACCTCATTTGACTAATCAATTATCCAGACTCTTGAGGTTTTTTGTTCTAGTTCTACTTTTCCACATTTCTGACTCAATGTACATAGCAAATCCTCTTGTTTCAAAGGAAGAACTTCTCAGAGAAACAGATTTATCATCATTACCACTGTCATTTGGCTTCAGTGTTGTCCATTCCAAAGATGGTAACAGCAGTCACCACAGGAGCTTCCAGACTCAAACCTGTACTGGGAGCACTCACTACCACTGTCTCTGACTCACTCCAACTGCACACCCACAGAGCAGGCTGCCCAGATGAGGGGAGCTTCTGGAATATGATTTCTGTGCCTTTTCCTATTCCAATTTTCCACCAATATTTTCATGTTTGATATATAATCATCATGTTTCACATTTCAGGACATTAACTTGTGTCTGTAAAGTGGAGCTAATTCTTTGTTGGTCCCTCTGCATTTCACATAGACTCTGCAGAAGCAACAAGACACGTGTCATAAGAAGCTGGAGGATCTCCGCAGCTGGGTCGGACAGGCAGAAAGGGCACTGGAGAGGCACCGGGGCAGGGCCTCTCAGCAAGAGCTTTCTGCTCTGCAGCAGAACCAAAGTGACTTGAAGGTCAGTGTGAATTAATCATCTTGTCATTCCTTCAATAAGTGTTTACCAAAGCCCCATTACAGGGCTTAGTGGCGATGTCAGTGGTAAGCAGACATGAACTTACAGTTTGGTGGGAGAGATAGACAAGTAGACAGATTAGCCACAAAAAGGAACATCTGTTAACCATTACATGCAGAAAGATGAAGTTATATGAAAGCATACTAGAAAGTTGACTTCAAAGAGTGTAGGTAAACTGAGAAGTGGTGTATAAAGTGGGGTTAGTGTGTGAAGGTGTAGCAGGTAGAAAGTGTACCAGGCAGGGGCTGCTTCAGTCTTAAGGTAGGAGGGGAACTGAGCAGAATGTAGTCAAGGATTGAAAAGAGTCCCCTTCTGCTAGGCTGCAAAGAATAAGAGGAAGATTAGTGGAACAGGAGATCAGAGACAAGGATGTTGCTCTTATCATCCTGGATTTGTAAGCCATGTTAGGGAGCAGAGATGATAACCAGGAGAATAGTCTCCCCCTCTGCTAAACCCTAAAGAAAGGAGTGGGTACTTTCCAAGCCTCCCACTCAGTCCCTGAAAGCTATGTACATTGTTCCTGAACATATGGACAATATTGTTTAATATATAAATTAGGCACAATTAAAGATAAATCCATAACTAAAATTAGAACAATTATTACAATATACTGTAATAAAATCATCACTCCTCTTGCCCTTTGGTGCCATTGTTATATGAAGTGAGGACTCTTGGCATCTGAGTGCCAGAATCGCATGACGTTAGATGATCCTCTATGTGACTAATAGGCAAGCAACATGCACAGCTTATGTGCACTAGACAAAGGAGCTCTTCACATCTCATACTAACTAGAGCAAGAGCAAATGATTTTAAGAAAAATTTTTTACTGTATATGCGTGTATTATATATGTTGCCCGTGTCCATGTATATATATGACCACATGTGTGCAGCGCCCGTGGAGGTGTCAGGTCTTCTGGATCTGCAGTTATGCATGGTTGTGAACTGCCATGTGCATACCAGGAATTGACTTCAGGCCCTCACTAAGAAGAAATGCTCTTAACTGCTGAGTCTCCCTTCACTCCACTCTACCCCCTACCCCCACTTTTTAGACAGGAGCCTTGGTTGGTGTAGAATTTGCTATGTAGACTAGCAAACTAGCTTTGAGCTCAAAGATTGAGCACCTCCTGAGTGCTAGGGTTAAAATGTTACCATCACACCTACTAGGAGTGAGTTTCCATCACTTATTTCAGAATAGCGTACTTAGGAAATGTGAAAAACTTAATGAAATTCTATTTAATAGTTTTAGATCATAGTTGATCATGAGAACTCAAACCTTTCCACATACAACTCTGAAGACTGCTGATCTCACATCCAAGACTGGCAGGCTTCACTCTGTCAGAATCATAGCATCCTCGTGTTTCTTCCACTCGCCATTTAAATTTATTTTTATGTATCATTATTGAAAATGCATCTTTCTCCATTTTGCCCATTTTGTGTGTCCCACATCATGCTTTTGGAGGTCAGTGACAACTGAATAGAGTCAGTTTTCTCCTTCTGGCTTGAATCCCAGTACTGGGAGGCAGAGGCAGGTATATCTCGGTGAGTTCCAGGCCAGCCTGGCCTACAGAGCTAGTTTCAGGGTAGCCAGGGCTACAGAGAAACCCTGTCTAGAAAAGAAAAAAAAAAAAAGAAAAAAAGAAAAGAAAAAAGAAAAAAGAAAAACAAACAGAAAGAAAAGAAAAGAAAAAATAATTCTCTTCAAAGACAAGTCATTGCCAAGTAAAAATAATTTGCTAGGGTTGGGATTTAGCTCAGTGGTAGAGCGTTTGCCTAGCAAGCGTAAGGCCCTGGGTTCGGTCCCCAGCTCCGAAAAAAAAGAAAGAAAGAAAAAAAAATTTGCTATTTAACACTGAATGCTTGTTTGTTTCTTTGCTTTTGGTATAAACCGTAAGTAAATTATCATCAAAATGTCAGCACGTGTGTACATATATGTCATCCTTACAGAAGACTGGAAGGACTAAAGATAAAGACAGTCATCTTTGTTTCTCTTTGTTCTCTAGGATTTGCAAGGTGACATTCAGAATCACTCCACCTCATTTGCCACTGCTGTCAAAGACATTGAAGGGTTCCTAGAAGAGAACCAGAACAAGCTGAGCCCTCAGGAGCTGACAGCTCTTCGAGAAAAACTTCATCAGGCAAAGGAGCAATATGAGGGTCTCCAAGATCGCACACGAGAGGCTCAGAAGGAGCTGGAGGAAGCAGTGACGTCAGCCTTACAGCAGGAGACAGAGAAGGTAGCTGGTCTGCTATTGGTTTTCCAAAGCCACATTGGGGCAGTCTTTAGAGTCACAGGAGAGGTCTTTAGGAGCAGACCTGTGAGTCAGTCTTTTCATTTCTAAAAATCCCAGGAGTTTAAATCAGGAGTGGTTGGTAAATGTGTATTTTACCAAAAACAGAATTAAAACTGGCTAGCTCTACCTATTGCTTCTACTTTGGCTTGGGGTATTGGAAGGGAAAAGCAGGTAATATATGGTTTTTTGCCCGAATATTGATTGGTGATCTATAAGCATTAGAATAATATCTACGGGGCTGGAAAGATGGCTCAGCAGTTAAGAGCAATAGCTGTTCTTTCTTAAGTCCTGAGTTCAAGTCCCAACAACCACATGGTAGTTTGCAACCATCTATAATAGAATCCGATTCCCTCCTTTGCTGTGCATTAAAACAGAGCACTCATATACATAAAATAAATAAATCTTTAAAAATGTCTGTCTATAGAGTCATTCAGGGTCACAGGCTTTGTCTCCAGATGGCTGTGTAGCTACAGCGTGGAGTGTGTGGGACTCAGAGAAACTGCAACAAAACAAATGTGACGTCTGAAGTGAGTTTACGCAGCACTGCTGGTTGAATCTCATCCTTTTCTCAGCCTACGACTTCTGTACTGATGAGAGGGTAGGCACCACAGGAAGGGCAAGTAAACCACCTGAAGATGAATGTTAAAATAAGTGAAGAAGCAGCCTGTTTGAGTAAATATTTGAAAAACTAGTGAGTATACCTTGAGAGTCGAATCCTGTCTGGCTGAGATAAAGAGGACAGGAGTCAGCTGTCCCTGTGTCTCACTCTTCCGGTGCGTCACTCCTACATAGCTAGGAACCCTTCCAGAGCTGGCAGGGCCTTCTAAATCCTGACATTTTCTCATTTTGTTTGTTTTGTTGAGGTGTGTCTAGTTATTTTAAACCATAAGCTATTGAGGAAATGTGGGATTTATTTTAATAACTATTTTCACAGATTCTAGTAGATTGTAATTCTCTTTTGTATGAAAAGATTTTACACCCAGACTAGAGCACTGGTTTTTCTTTAGCCCAGAGCTCCCCTCTCACTTCGGGTTTGAAGCAGCACTCTCATAGTGGAGTGCCTAAGATTCTCACTGGCATTCCTCTGGATTTCAGAGTAAAGCAGCGACAGAGCTGGCAGAGAACAGAAGGAAGATCGACGCTCTCTTGGACTGGGTGACTTCTGTGGGGTCATCTGATAGACAGCCACAGACTAGCCTTCCAGGAACGGAGCAGTTCTCTGGAGCTTGCCTGGAAAAACAAGCCTTAGATGCAACAGATGGTTGTGTGGATGTAAACCAAGTACCAGAGAAACTGGACAGGCAGTATGAGTTAATGAAGGTAAGGGTGTTAGCTTGTCTTTGCCATGGTTGTAGAAAGGAACCGATCTCACTCTAGAAAACGAATCACAGCTTTAGGTTGTGCCTTTGGTTTATCAGCAGCGTGGACACTGTTGACTCTTCTTGAAATGCATTCTCCTTTGGCTTCTGGAGCACTGCTTCACCCTAGTCATCCTTCTTTTCCTTTGGCAGCCATTGAGATACTGTTACACTTCTAGTAGGTCCCAGCCCTCTTTTCAGCTGTCAGAATATGCTTTCCTGGGCCTGGGAAGATAGCACACTTGATAAACTATTTACAACACAAGCATGAGAACCTACGTTTGATCATCAGAACCCATGATAAAATGTCAGGCATGGTTATGCATGCTGGTAATCGTAGCATGGGGAGATAAAGAAGGGGAGTCCTTGAGGGGTTCCAGCCAGCTTAGCCTAGCTCCAGGTAGAAAGGAAAGAGTAACTCAAAAAATTAGATAGACAGCTTATGAGGAACAGCACCCAAAACTGGTCTCTGGCTGCACCTGAATACACATGTACATGTGCACATATACAAACACACATCCAAAAAACAATATGCTCTTCTTGGGTACCCTTGTCAGGTGTAGTACTTCAGTTACAAGATTGACAAATTCCATGTATCTGTTTATCTTCAGTTGACATCATTTTATAGTTATATCCAACTGCCTCTTTGCATGTGGTAACTACACATACTTCAACCTAAAAACAGAATTCTTCTATAATCTCCCATCTGACCTGACCTGCCTGTTTGTCTAACCTGTTCTTTGTACATTCCTACGTAATTGCCCAAATTAGTAACCATCCTAGATTCTCTCTGTCCATCACTCTCCCATATTAAGACATGTTATTTCTAAGAAGTTGTGTCCCTGAATAGCTTTCTTTTACCTTCCATAGTAAGTCTATATTTTTAGTATGGTTTCCTGTCCTCACAATCTCCCTCCAAAGATTGGTTCCTACATATTTGACCTCATCACTCATTTTCTTCACTTCATTCTCCTGAAGTGTTGCTTGCTCTTAAACTTTCTATCCTCTTAAATGTCAAAAATAAAGGAAGCCGTGGCTCTCGATTAAGTTTTGTTTGTTCTTCAGATCCTAGTTTAGTTTCTTCCTGTAAATAGCACTTCATCGCTACTCTTCCATGGAGGATATTCTTTCCAGGCCGTACTGTCACTCATTCTAGTTGGTTATTCTTACGGACCTCACTGCAGACTTTAGCCATATCTGACTCTGACTCATTACATAACTTCTGGGGACCTGTAACATCTTTTCGGCACTCACATATCTCATCCTAAGTATGGTATTATCTACCTACATGGTAGGGATTTTTAATTTGTTTTGTTTTTGTTTTTTGAGATAGGCTCTCACTAGGGTAGCTCTTGCTTATCTTGAACTCACAAAGATGAAAAGCATGTGCCACCACACCCGGCCCTCCAGTGAGTGGTGTTTTGAAACAGGTAGAGACCACTCTACCTTTAGCATCTCTACCCCTAGTGTAAATATGAGCAAATCGTTCACGTGTTTCTACTGGTGGTCATGGGGCTGTTTACTCACCAGGCACGTCACCAAGAATTGCTGTCTCAGCAGCAGAATTTCATTGTGGCTACCCAGTCAGCTCAGTCCTTCCTGGACCAACACAGTCACAATCTTACACCTGAGGAGCGACAGATGCTTCAGGAGAAGCTAGGTGAGCTTAAGGAGCAATATGCAGCTTCCCTGGCCCAGTCAGAGGCAAAGCTGAGGCAGACGCAGACTCTACGAGATGAACTGCAGAAGTTCCTGCAAGACCACAGGGAATTTGAAAACTGGCTAGAACGATCTGAGAATGAACTGGATGGTATGCATACGGGAGGCAGCAGCCCTGAAGCTCTGAACTCCTTGCTAAAGCGGCAAGGAAGCTTCTCAGAGGATGTCATTTCCCACAAAGGAGACTTGAGATTTGTGACTATCTCAGGACAGAAAGTCTTAGAAACAGAAAGCAATTTTGAGGAAGGCCAGGAGCCGTCACCCACCAGAAACTTAGTGAATGAAAAACTGAAGGATGCAACAGAAAGATACACCACTCTCCATTCTAAGGTAAGGAAAGACTCCCATCAACCTCCAGGACAACAAATATGACTGTCCTCAGACAACTATGGGTAATTCCTAAGGCTCAAAATATGACTCATAAGACACAGTGTGTGTGTGTGTGTGTGTGTGTGTGTGTGTATGAAAATGGGTTTCATCAGCTATAAAAAAAATTTCAGACTCCATGGGTCCATTGTCTACCACCGAGCCTATTAATGTTGGGAATATTATCACATCATTGGTGGTGATAGAGGTGCTTATCTCCCTGTATCTTGTCCAATATCTTGGGCTTATAAGAAACAGCACAGCAAAATTTAAGCCAAGTACAGTCTTTTCTCCTAGACAATTTATTGTACGATGAATCCTTATCTTCCTAAAAATCCAAAAAAAAAAAAAAAAGAAATTATTCCTCCTTCAGTTTAGAATTTACATACCATTCCTTTTCTTTCTGTCAACATCTCTAATTTCCTAAAAGGAACCTTTTTTCCAACTTACTTTTGCCTATAGTCTGGTGTATATTTCTCTGTTGGTGTATCATCCAACTCACTAGGTGTTCCTGGGGATTTAAAGGGTAGGATGAAGTGTACAGTGTAAGTAATGGTGATCCTGCCTGTAGACAGTTAAACCATTGTGGAAAGTTGCAGTCAGTTCTCTGTAACCAGGAAAGACTCTTCCTTTGGACTCTGTTCTGGAAGCTGCTACCTTTGACTTCTTTATTTTTTTGGCATAGTGTACACGATTGGGCTCTCACCTGAACATGCTGCTAGGCCAGTATCAGCAATTCCAGAGCAGCGCTGACAGCCTGCAGGCCTGGATGTTGACTTGTGAGGCCAGTGTGGAGAAGCTCCTCTCAGATACTGTTGCCTCTGACCCCGGAATCCTTCAGCACCAGCTTGCAACCACAAAGGTAGGCAGATTCAGACCATATTTGTGTGTCAAGGTCTTATATTTCACAGCTTAGACAAAACTAATGAAAGTAAATAATGCTAAAAATATATTAGTTGAGATGTCTTAGGCAAGATCGGATTCATAAATTCTTTGGCTTTTTTGTTTGTTTGTTTCGTTTCGTTTTTTGCTATTGTTTTGGGCAAGCAGCAGTTACAGGAAGAATTGGCTGAACACCAAGTACCTGTAGAAAAGCTTCAAAAAGCAGCTCATGACCTAATGGACATTGAAGGAGAGCCATCCCTGGACTGTACGCCTATTCGAGAAACTACAGGTACTAAGCAGCACAGCATTCCTCTAGATCTGCTGTGAACTCTGTTTTGTAGTACATAGCAAACTGGTGATCAGGTATCTAGAGCACTAAGCTAAGGGCAGGGACATACACGTGTAGGGGGCAGTTCTGATACTTCGATTTAATCTGGAATCTGCAAGTACTGACACATTCCCCAGTTGGTTCTTGATCCATCAATACAGATGTTGGCCAATGACTGGTGTAGCAGGGGATGAATTAGATATACCCAGTCATTGCTAGCCAAGGCATTTTGAGAATAACTAGTGTGTGTGTGTGTGTGTGTGTGTGTGTGTGTGTGTGTGTGTGTGTGTGTGTGTTTCTCTTCAATCCTTGGATCCAAGATAACTCCTAGGCAGGTGCAAGCATGTCACCCTACAAGGTGGGGTAGCAAAAGCTACACACAACATACATGTATAAGGTGTCATGAAATAGCTCACTTTCCAGTGAGCTCTATTACTACACTTTCAATGTCTTTCACTCTATGGCTTCAACCCTTTCAGTATCTGTTGCCATTGAACAGTGTTTCTTTCATTTTCTAAGGTAACTTGTCATTCCTTAGTTTCATATTTTTTCTGTTCCTTACCTGACAATTATTTCATTGTACTTTCCATGAATGATGAAATCCTATTTATCTTTCAAAATTCAGTCAGTGGTACATCATAGTGATTTTAGTCAGTACATTATGTATTTGAAAATTGCTAAGAGGGTGAAGTTTTAAATGTTCTTACCATGAAAAGTGCTAAGTATGTGAGGTAGCTATGTTAACTAACATGATGTCATTCTATATATAATATATATGTGTACACCTTAAAATATAATTTGTATACCAAAAATATCTTATTAGATTTACTTACAACAAGTGGGTAAGGGAAAGAAGGAGACAGGCCTGAGAGCTTATAGCCTTTGTTAAATCCTAACCAGTAACCCTGTGTCTTAGTTACTTTACTGTGATAAAACACCATGACCAAGAGAATTTAGAAAGGAAAACACTTGACTTAGGTCTAGAGGGACTAGAGCTCATGATGGCAGAGCAAAGGCATGTTGGCAGGGACAGCTGAGCTCTCACATTTTGATCCGCAAGCTAGATAGCTAGATACACAGAGAGAGGACACTGAACATGGCAGGAGGCTTTGGAACCTTAAATAAAAACACCCTCAGTGGTACACTTTCTCCAACAAAGCCACACATCTTAACCCTGCCAACTGGGGACCAAGTATTTAAATGTTCAAGACTTTAGGAAGGAACATCACATCAAACGACTACACACTGTCATCGAAAAGAAAGGAACAAACAAACAAATGAATTATTTTGACTTTTCTCGGACATGCTTTTAGTGCTAATATAGTACTCAGGGCTTTTTATGTTTTCCTCTGCCTGTGCTGATTTGCAACCTTAATTTTGTTAAGACCAGAGACTTTATCTTAATCATCTTTAGTCCTTGGCATATTGCATAATTTCTGGTTCTTATTAAATGCCAAATTACTAATTAACTGAATTTGGTTCCTATACTAATATACTTCAAAATATTCCATTTGTTTTAATATTAATTATTTTTTAATTAATTTATACATTTAAATACTACTTTCCGAGTATTTTGTTTGAGTTTTTGTTTTGTTTTTATTTGAGGAAAGGTCCTGGAACTCACTATGTAGACCAGGGGACCTCATATTTATAGAGACCCCTCGCTTCTTAATCCCTAGTGCTGGGATTAAAGATGTAGACTATTGGGCTACTGTCTGTCTGTCTGTCTGTCTATCTATCATCTATCTACCTATCTCTATATCTCTTTATTTCTTTATTTTAGGAGGGGACCAGAGACTCACTATGTATGTATTGTAGGCTAGCCTTCAGCTTGCTATGTAAAGTAGGCTGGCCTTAAAGTCTGTCTGCCTCAATCTCCTGGATGCCAGAATTACAGGCATATCCTACCATACTCACCTTTTTATTCTTAAAAACACTATATAAAAATAGCATCCAGTGTTTTTTCTCATGGCCTCCGTTTTCCAGAGTCCATATTCAGCCGCTTCCAGAGCCTCTCTTGTAGCTTAGCTGAGCGGTCTGCTTTGCTGCAGAAGGCAATTGCTCAGTCTCAGAGTGTTCAGGAAAGTATGGAGAGCCTCCTGCAGTCCATGAAGGAAGTTGAGCAAAACCTGGAAGGGGAGCAGGTGGCAGCACTCTCATCAGGACTCATCCAAGAAGCCTTGGCCAACAACATGGTAAGAAAACCTTTCTCCTGAGAGTGGAACTAGAAGATGTTTCCATTTCTGTAATAATAGAACTTTGAGAAAGTAATAGAATAATTCCTATCAGAGAATCTTCTAATAAGGGTTGAAGGTGATGACTAACCCATGTAGAGATTTCTGCTACTGGGGCTGGGAATGTAACTCAGTGATAGAATGCATGCTTATTAACATGGGAAGATCCTGAGTTCAATCCTCAATACCATAAAAAAGAAAGAAAAGTTTTCTAATTTCCAAACCACTGAACCCAAGGAAAAGTGGTGATAACAAAATAATTTGGTGAAGTGGATGGAGAAATAAAGGATGTGCCATCCTTCAGGCTCATTCCAGTCCTCAGTCTCCTTGAGCATGGAGCTCTTACAAAGTTAGCAGGTGATGACTCAGACGTACCAGCATAAGTAAGCCCCAACTAACAGACTTGCTCTTGATGGCAGAAACTAAAGCAAGACATTGCTAGGCAAAAAAGCAGCTTGGAAGCCACCCGTGAGATGGTCACTCGATTCATGGAGACCGCTGACGGCAACTCGGCCGCAGTGCTGCAGGGCAAACTGGCAGAGCTGAGCCAGCGATTCCATCGGCTGCAGCTCCAGCAGCAAGAAAAGGAGAGCGGCCTGAAGAAGCTCCTGCCCCAGGCCGAGACATTCGAGCAGCTCTCCAGCAAGCTGCAGCAGTTCGTGGAACACAAAAACCGACTGCTGGCCTCGGGGAACCAGCCAGATCAAGACATTGCACATTTCTCCCAGCACATCCAGGTGAGGATACGTACCTGTCATCTTGGCAGAACAAAATGAAGGGCAAGACAAAAATTAGTATTTACTGAGCACATACAGTGTTAGAAATACGGAAACTCTACCTGCTTCATCTTAGAATTATGACCCCCAGCTTGTAAACTAGAACTTGTTTGTCCATTTTGAAAGACAGTGGCTTTCTTCGTCCCTTCTAATATACAAGGTTAGTCTAATACAAGCAGGTTCATCTCACCCAGAGCAGCCATGTGCAGGCTGATAGAGACTCACCCGGATGTGCTCGGAGAGTTTACTCTGTAGGGGGAGTGTGGCGCAGATCCATTTACACGTCCTTAGGCAAAGCCAGGTGTAAATCCCCATACCAAGCCGGAAAGATGTTGGGAAATCTTACAGTACAGCAAGCAGGGGAAGAGCTGGTGGGAAAAGCACTGTCAATGGACACTAATAAGACATAGGCATACAATTCCTGGGTCATAGCACTGTGTGCCTTCTTAAACAGGAAGTAGTGGTGAGTTTGAATTCCAGAGTGTCTAGATAGCCCACATTCCCATCTGAAGTACCTCACATACGTTCCTGCATTATTGCCATAAGTTTATTCAACGTACTTGTCTTATTATTTACATAGTTCACGGGAAAGGGGTTGTAAGTGAGGGGTAGTCAGAGGAGAGCTGGTGTGAGTCCTCCTTTCCACCATGTGAGCTCAGGAGGTCGAACACAGCTTATCAGGTTTAAACTTTTTCTGTTGCTGTGATAAAATACCATGACAAAGACAACTTATAGAAGGAAGAGTTTGTTCGTCCCGTGTGAGGTCACCGGGGATGAGCGCCTGTTGTGGCAGGGATGGTGCAGCAAGCAGTAGGCACGCCGACGAGAACAGGCAGCAGAGTTTACATCCTCAGTCACAAGCATGATGCAGAGACAGATGGAAGCGGGGTGAGGCCATAAGCTCTCAAAAGTGACCCTCAGTGATGTGTCTCCCCCAGTGAGGCCATACCTCCTACACCTACCCAAACAGTGTCACCAACTGGTAACCAAGTGTGCAAACACCTGAGCTATGGGACACATTCGCATTGAAACCACCTCACCAGGCTTGGGAGGGAGTACCCACACTGGCTCGGCCATTTCACCAGCCCTACTCAATTTTCTTTTTTTCTATTTTCTTTTTTTTTTTTTAAAGATTTATTTTATTTATTATATATAAGTACACTGTAGCTATCTTCAGATACACCAGAAGAGGGCATCAGATCTCTTTACAGATGGTTGTGAGCCACCATGTGGTTGCTGGGAATTGAACTCATGACCTCTGGAAAAGCAGTCGGGTGCTCTTAACCACTGAGCCATCTCTCCAGCCCCTTTTTCTATTTTCTAAGTAAGATCTTACTGTTTTGCTTTGGTTCCTAGATGCTTTTGTTTGTTTTGAGTAATTTTAGACTTTGTAGTAAAGTAGAAATGGGGGGTTGGGGATTTGGCTCAGTGGTAGAGCGCTTACCTAGGAAGCGCAAGGTCCTGGGTTCAGTCCCCAGCCCCGGAAAAAAGAAAAAGAAAAAAAAGTAGAAATGGCCCAACAAATAACAGCATAGTCTTTCCTAGATTGAGCCAATTGATAATTATTTTATCTCTTTCTAAAAATATCAGTTTAATTATGAGCAATATTCATTATTCTTTGTGATATGCAAAAGTTTCACCAAATTCAGTCAATAACATCCCCTTTAAATTGTGTCCTTATGTCTTTTTGTATTTGTCTTTCAGTCTATCAACATACTGAACTCAGTATACTTCCCATACTGAAATCAGCTTCTTAGTTGTTTGTTTTTGTTTTTTTCTCTAAGAATCCCTGCTTTGGGTAAGGAATGTCAGTTAGAAACCAAAGTCAGGACACTAGGTAAGGTAACTAACTGGTGGGAGGTCACTGTTCTGTCACAGATGTGAAAGGGTTATGAAGCTGTCCTGCTATTTCAACCACAGCACACATTAAATAGAACTGAGTTGATATTGTTTGTTTTAGTGTGTAAAGCTGAACACAGGTTGGTTTCTGCAGTCTCAGTGCTCCTGTGAGGCAGAGAGAAGAGAGCCCTTGCAGGTTCATGGGCCAGCTAGCCTGGCATGTGCAGGAAGGGGCAACAAAGAGTCTCTATCTCAGGCAAGGTGGAAAGCCAGGGCCTGCAACAGAGGTTGTCCTGTAACCACCACACCATGTGCACACATCCATGGAAGATTAAAAAAACATAAGATAATGGGTTGAATCATTTAGTATATTGCTTTTAATATGTTTAATAAACAGGAACTCACATTGGAAATGCAAGACCAAAAGGAAAACCTAGGTACTCTCGAGCACCTAGTTACTGCGCTGGGCTCTTGTGGCTTTGCACTGGATCTGTCTCAGCACCAAGAAAAGATACAGAACCTTAAGAAGGATTTTACAGAGCTGCAGAAGACAGTTCAAGAAAGGTGAGTTCATCTGCATTGGTCACTGATAAAGAACCATAAAAAGCAGTGTTCAGAACTCTGCTACTGACCCATTCATCAAGGACTGCGAGTTAACTATGTGGTTGATGATTATTGATTTCTATTCCTAATTGATTTGTCTCAGTGTCAGGCCTGAGTAACCAAAATCCCAGGTTACCTGAAGCAAACAGAACAAAGTTGAGACAGTGAGTAAGATTATAGCTGAATTTAAGATAAAGACAAAATCTAGAGACTTCCCTGGTATGATTATGAATTATATTTGTGGGCTGGAGAGATGACTCAGCAGTAAAGAGCACTTTCAGAAGACCTATGTTTGGTTACTAGCACCACACAGTAATTTCAGGGGATCCAGTGCTCTCTTTTGACCTTCTAGGTCATATGGTGCACAAATAGACAAGCAGGCACACATATGTACACATGAATATCTTTTGGATAATATTAAGTTATTTAAGAGAAATGGCTGGATTCTTCTAGCACAAGCACAGAATGTATGACAAATGCTCGTAGATTTTAGTTTACTATTACAAACTCATTATTTTCCATTAGAAGCCACACATGGGTTTAAGACCCTGAATAAGACTTCTTATCTTGGTTTAGAAACAATTGCAATATTGATTTAGCAGGTGGCCACCTCGATGACGAGAGGAAAACTGCTGCTCAAACCAATATTTAGAACCGTGTGTGGAAGCACACACTTGTAATCCCAGCACTCTGGAAGTGGGAACAGAGGGATCAAACATGTATGTAATGAGAAGGCTACATATGTGATGAGTGAGCTTGAAGCCAGCATAGGTTAGAAGGGACCCTGTCTCCACAATCAGTGAGACTCAGCGGCAGTGTGCGTGGCTTGAGGACAACGGCCTCCAGGACTTTGTTTTTCTGCACCTCGCTATTGAAGCTGCAGGAAGAATCAGGATCTCTGGGTTGATCCCTGATGATACAATCATTCCTTGATTTATTTTCTTTATGAACATGTGCAGTAAGTAGCTCGTGGCTAGTCATCTAACTTTTTTGAGCCTTCAATTCAGCACTCAAGTCAGATTTTTTTTAAAGTGTGTGTGTGTGTGTGTGTGTTTATATACAACACATACAACACATACATACATACATACATACATACATACATACATAACATACATATATACAGGAGTCCCCAGAGGCCGGAGGAAGGCTTCTGAAATGAGAATCACAGGTGATTGTGAGCCAACACATAAATACTGTGAACCAAACCCAGGTTCTTTGCTAAAGCAGTGAGAGCCGTTAACCACTGGCCCGACACTCAGACCCTTGGGCTGAGTCTTGAAAGAGTCAAATACCTAAAACATAACAGAGCTGAGTTGGAGATCCCAGCCAGCGTTCTTTCCATTGTGTCATATATCTAAATAGCAGGCTTCCATCAGTTTGCTCACTTTCACTTTAGCCTAGAGTAAGGTTGAAGACTTTTCCTAAAAATTTCCAAAGAAGGGCAATGATTCTTGAGTTTGTTTTTCTTCATTGTGTATACAGCCAAACTTACTATGGAAAGTAAGGACTCTGCTAGGAGATTGGTGCCTAGAGTTCTAGGATGAACCTACTTTTTAGTTCAAGTCCATTTTACAAACTTACTCTAACAAGTAAAACAACTTTGTTCACAGAGAGAAAGATGCATCAAATTGCCAGGAACAATTGGATGAATTCCGGAAACTGATTAGAACCTTCCAGAAATGGCTGAAAGAAACTGAAGGAAATGTTCCACCTGCAGAGACTTTCGTGAGTGCTAAGGAATTAGAAAAGCAGATTGAACACTTGAAGGTAGGTAAACAATAGAGTCCCCAGCAATCTGGCTAGACAGTTGTTTGCAAATTTATACGAACTGAACTCCAGATATGATACAGGAGGGTAGCATGACAAATACAGTTTATTCGTTCACATCAGAATTCCTTTCTTGGTGTGATTCCATATGCCCCACCCAGAGCTGAATACAGTAACATCAAAACCTGTTTCAAAACCAAAATCAGGCATAGTGGTACACACCTATAATCTCAAAACTTGGGAAATAGAAGAAGGAAAAATTCATGCCATAGCTGAGCATCAAGTTTGAGCCAGTCTAGGCTACTTGAAACATGGTTCCAAAAAACCAGCACAGGCTAATTTTTACATGCCTCTCATGATGTCATAGGAAATTTAAAATATATCATCAAAAGGACTCGTAAGATCCATTTCTTGAGAAGCTTACATTTTCATCTCAGAGTTTAGAACTGTTATTACTCATGTGTGAGAATTAGACAGCTGCAAATGAGCAGCTGACCAGACATTGGGTCAGGAAGCTGGGGCGAGCGGAACTAGAACTCTGGCTTGTGAGAAAAACAGGCCTGAAAAACAGCTTCATGGCAGGACCCCGGTTTCTGCTCTGACACATACTCACACAGCACCTCACTTTAAATAACTTTCATTTCTCTCTCAAAACAGCAAGCTGAAGCTAGAGCAGATGAAAGAGAAGAATTTGGTTACTTTCACATAATGGACTCTAAGAGAATTTGCTGATAGAATAGTTGAGGGAAGAAGAGATTCTTCAACCACCCAGCACCTTGTCCCCCAAATGAGAACCCTAATACAATCTAATAATTCCATATGCTAAGTCCTCAGGTCCAAGCCACTTAGTGCTTGTTGTTCACATGATGTCCAATAAATGGCACTGCATTGCTCTGAAAATTCTTATTCTGTTTTAAGTCTAAAACCTTAAACAATTAAGAATGATTAGTGACTGATTTGACAAGCAGTGACTGCCTGCCTGTCCATTTGATGTGTGGCGCATGTGAGCGTGCTAGACATTCTTCGTCTTGCTCTGCTGCTGCTCTATAAAGTAGAGTTCAAATCAAGCTAGGGTAGCTCTCAGTGATCTCACAGAGCAAGGTGCTAAAGGCCAAGACACATGTCTGCTCTGGAATGATCAGTGCCCTAGTTCCCTGGCAGGCTGTCATATCTTGGAGACTTAGCATTGCCTGGTTCTTTTCTCTGAAACCTGATGCACTTCTTTCCTAATGGCTTTCTGTGGTTGCTTGAACTCTGTCTGTAACCCAACATGAGCTTCCCTTAGTAAGTGTACAGTGAAGTCTCTACATCTATACAATTCTAGTAAGTGACTTCTCTCTGGTTTTCTGGTTATTTCCTCTCTTCTTTTTCACACTTGAAAATTGCTGCTTTAACTCAATGTTTCCCTCCCTCCTTGTCTTTTATGCTCTCAAGTTCATTAACTATTCCTACTCTGTAATAACAATTATATGATAATGCACTTGATAAACCAAACTCTTGGAGCTGTGTCATAAAATCAGGCATGGAGACTCATGGAGTACTCAGGAGGCTAAGACAGAAACTTAAAGCCAGCCTGGGCTACATAGTAAGAGACTTTCTTAAAAACCGAAACCAAATCCAAATAAGATGGTATGCATCTTTCATCCCCATTGGGGACAGAAGCAGGTGGGTCTCTGTGAGTGGAAGCCAGCTTGGTCCACACTGGGAATATTACATAGCCAGGATTATATACTAAGATCCCATTAGGGAAAAAAGCCAAAAAAGCAACATAATAAGATACTGGCAGCCTGGAGTGCTTAAGACCCCATCTTAATAAAGCAAATAAATTAAGTAAGCAAATAAATAGGTTAATGAAGCAGAAACTCTAAAAAGACAGTAAAATAAATGAGTCAAGGGTGGGAGCTGTGTGGTAACCCTGTTCATTTCCATGTGTCTCCTTAGTAGGGGTGCCTAGCCACCAATACATACTAATAAATATGTCACCAAATGACACAGAAGGTTCTGAAAAATTCTACAGAATCCTTAGCTGACTAAACCAGTATCTTATAATGACTGACTATATGAGCACAGTCTCTTTTTTTCCTCCCTCCCTCCCTCCCTCCCTCCCTCCCTCCCTCCCTCCCTCCTTCCTCCCTTCCTTCCTTCCTTCCTTTTATGAGACAAAGTCTTACCATGGAGCTCTGACTGGTGCAGGAATCACTATGTAGACCAGTCTGTCCTAGAACTCCCAGAGTCTCTCCTGCCTCTGCCTCCAAAGTACTAGGATTAAAGGCATGCGCCACTATATCCAGGATGGGCATAGCTTCTTGTCAGAATGGGAAGAGGCTTGCTGGAGAGATGGTTCAGGAGTTAAGAACTCTGTTGTTCTTCAGATGGCCCAGGTTTGGTTTGTAGCACCTACGTGGTGTATCACACCCGTCTGTAATTCCAGTCCTGGGGATCTAATCCCTTCTTCTGACCTCTGCGGGCATCTGGCATGCACATGGAACATGTATATACATGCATGCAAACACTCATAAAGTAAAATGGTAGGAACTGTGTCTACATCAGTTGTCCCTGCTGATGAGGGAAGGCCCAGCTGTTCTATTTACCACTCTGCTTCTTGTAACAGGGTCTCCTAGATGACTGGGCAGGTAAAGGAGTGCTGGTGGAGGAGATCAACACCAAGGGCACTGCCTTAGAAAGTCTCATCATGGACATCACAGCGCCTGATTCCCAGGCTAAGACAGGTGAGTGTGGGATCTGCAGAATGAATGCATGTTGCACCACTCTTTGGTTGTGGCCTTTGAAGATACTTTTTGTTTAATTAAAACAAAAATAAAAGTTGAATATGGGAAGAAAAGATCTACAAAGCAATATTCTCTTTCATTCTGATCTGTTTCTTACCATGTTGAGCAATGCTGCTCCATTTTGAAAAGTTTTCTTGAGAGTAAGTGAATTAGTGGGCCCACTTAGGGCTAACAAAGAATGCACAGTCACATTTTTTACCTCAGGAGTTTTTCTGTTTTGAGCACGTAAACGATGTGCGGGTGTGATACCATTTTTAGCTATGGGTGGGTGTAAGTGTCTGGGGAGAGCATAGGTATTTCTGAGTTTATTGGTACATCAAAAACTGACACACTTTTTCAAAGGGAACGTAAATGTTGTTCCCAGTTGTATGAGTAATCTTTGGTCATAGCCAAATCTTTTAAGCAAAATCAGCATGAGGGTTGGGGATTTAGCTCAGTGGTAGAGCGCTTGCCTAGGAAGCGCAAGGCCCTGGGTTCGATCCCCAGCTCGAAAAAAAAAAAATCAGCCTGAGTTCACAGTTTTTTGTGGATTATTAGTTGGAACCTTATATTATTTTTATTTATTATTTATATTTATTACCAGACTAAGTATACTCCTATAGACTTTTAAAATTCTAAGAAAAGTTTATTCTCTCTCTCTTTCTCTTTATCACAAGAATAATGTCTTTTCTTTAGTACTTTAAAGTTGGTTTTATTTATTTATTTGTTGGCAGGTTTGGGGGTTGTTTGTTTGTGTATATGTATGTATTTGTGTGATGGGTGGATTGATTTCCAAGACAGTTTCTCCGCTGTCCTGGAGCTCACTTTACAGAGCTCTGGCCTCAGACTCACAGAGACACACCTACCTCTGCCCCCCAAGTGCTGGGGTCGCAGGCGTGCATCGTGACACACAGCACAGCGCCCCAGTGTGACCTCTGTATCCGCACAAAGGCCAGAACATACCCAGACACGTGCTACACATCCACATAGGAAATTAATAAATCTTTAAAAAATAAAATCTTGGCTGAATATTGGATATTGCAGGATGTAGAACATCTTCAACATTTATCAGGGTTTATCATTGTTTCCATTTTATAGTCATCAATCCTGAGAATACCATTTCATGTAAATATGAAGCACTAAATTATAGAGAGTGTTTGTGTCCATTTCACAAAGTGTCGAAAATTCTGTGCTAATCCTAAATTGAAGTTCATTGAATGATCTGGGCAATAGTGGCAAACATCGTTAATCCCAGCACTGGGATGGGGTAGGAGTGGACAAAGGTAGGAGGGTCTCTAAGTTTGAGGCAAATCTAGGCTACAGAGCCAGTTCTAGGACAGCCAGGACTACAAAGAAACTGTCTGGGAGAAAAACAAAAAAGAAATTCATTGAAAAAATGTATTTATTTAGTTATGTATGTATGTATTTATTTATTTAGATAAGGTTTCACTATATAGCTCTGACTGTTCTGGAACTCACCAGGTAGACCAAAATGGCCTTGATCCATCTACCCTGCCCTTGCCTCTAAAGTGAATGTTCTGTCATACCCATTTAAATCAGTCTGACAGTCGTGTCCCACATCTTTAATCCCAGCAGAAATAGGTGGATCTGAGTTTGAAGCCATCCTAGTCTACAGAGCAAGTTCTAGGGCAGTCAGGGCTGTACAGAGAACCCCAATATTAATAAAGTAGCCACGGTGGCCCGTGTGTACAATCCAAACCTTCTTTGGGATTGGAAGTAGAAGCAGGAGGATCAGAAGGTAAAGGCCACATTTTGCTACATATTGAGTTTATATAATATACATTAGCCTTGTGTGTGTGTGTGTGTGTGTGTGTGTGTGTGTGTGTGAGAGAGAGAGAGAGAGAGAGAGAGAGAGAAATAGAGAAATAGAGAGAAATAGAGATTTTCAAGAATTCAAAAAGCTGGCTAGAGAGATGTCTCAGTGGTTAAAAGCACTTAGGGCTCTTTCAGAGGACCAAGGCTAGATTCCCAGCAACACATAATGGTTTATAACTGATATCTTCTGTCTGTAAAGGCATTATATATACATGGTACACACATACATGCAGGCAAAACACCCATATACATAAAATTAAGTTTTTAAAGAAGAATTTCCTGGAGCCAGAGAGATGGATCAGCAGCTAAGAGCACTGACTGCTCTTCCAGAGGTCCTGAGTTCAATTCTCAGCAACCGCATGGTGGCTCACAACCATCTGTCTTGGGATCTGATGCCCTCTTCTGGTGTCTGAAGACAGCTACAATATACTTATATATAATAAAATAAATCTTTAAAAAATATATAATCTTAGTAAGTTCATACCCTGATTTTATTATAGTCATGAATATTTCTCTGACTTTTAATATAATCTTAGTAATTTCATACCCTGATTTATATTGAAACTTAGAAGCCACTTGAGAAGAATATAGGTGAAATTTTGGCTATTAGAAATAAGTCCAGATACCCACAGGCAAATTTTTAGAATGCTTATGAGCTGTATTTTCAGGGCTTATATCTGATTTCTGATAGAGGATGTAGAACCAAAGAGGTCATGAAGAAAAAAGAGCCACTTCCTATAGAAACATCATAAGGGCTTTTCAGTAACCAACTTTTTATGCTAATTGTCCTTCATGTCCACTGCTTTTACAATGACAGACTTGATATTAAAGGTAATGCTTTAACTTTATTACAAATCCTCATTCTAAAATATGGCAGACACCATTCCAAAGATTTAATTGTTTAATAATTCCTGCTTCACAAAAATCAGAAAAGGTTTCAAGGAATGGAACTGAAGATTTAAGATGATTGTTATTTCTATAGAAAGAGGTACTAATCATTACTTCAGAAGAACTGAGACATAAGTGATACTTTGTTGCCTGGCAGTGACCTGTCTCTTTCCCTGAATATGTTGTCTTGTGCTGTGTTAACTTTCTGATACCCAAGCTTAAGATGAGAGCCAGAGAAGAAAAATGCTGTGCTTATATGTATTCCTAACACGTCGGTCTTGCCCTGTTTGTCTCCCTGTCCTTCTGCTCAGGTTCCGTACTACCCTCTGTAGGAAGCTCTGTAGGCAGTGTAAACGGATACCACACCTGCAAAGGTGAGAACCACATTTCAACAGTGCTTTCTTGTTGCCTGTGTTGAGACAATGTTCATGTTTGCTATGTATATGTTTCAATATGTGTGAAATAACAGCTGCCAGAAGGGACATGAAGGTAAAAATCTGGAGAGGAGCAACTGTGCTGTCTTCCTGTTAGCTGGTTATAGGCTAAACAGGTTCACATTTAGAACTGAAGTTTCCGAGCAAGCATACTGGGTCACCATATTAGGTCAATAAAGAAAGACCTGCAAGAAAGTGCATGTGGATCTATGAGTTACAAAAAAGCTGTTCTAAAGCCAGATGTAGAGATAGTGATCTATAAGCCCAGCGTGTGGAAGGTAAAGGCAAGAAGATTAGAAGTTCAGGCTTTGGCTTGCCTTTCTACATCAGACTATCTCAAAACAAACAGAAAGTTAATCTAGCAGTAATATTGCTATCTCCAGGCTGAAATAGTCTCTAAACTATCTCTGAGTAGTTTGAAGAAGAGGGGCCAGAAGAATGTTCAAAGTTGATTAATCCCAACAATATGCTAAAATTAACATCTTACTTCATTTCCTCACTTCTGTTATTGCCGTATATTTACTCAGTATTTTATGGTATTCATTTGAATATAAAATGCCAAAGCCAGAAAGCAGATTAGTGTTATGCTTTTTACTTTGTTTATGTAAACAGGAACTCTGGAGGAAGGTAATCACAAGTTGACTAGAAGAATTAGGAGGAATGCTTGATCCTGACAGATCGTTTAGGAGTGAAAAATGAAGGGGAGAAGGATTACCAATCTCATTGTTTTTTCCACGATGCTAGATCTTACAGAGATTCAATGTGACATGTCTGATGTAAATTCCAAGTATGATAAACTGGGAGAAGCGCTGCGGGAACGCCAGGAAAGCCTTCAGACTGTCCTCAGCAGAGTGGAGGAGGTCCAGAAGGAGGCGAGCTCTGTATTACAGTGGTTAGAATCAAAAGAAGACGTTCTGAAAGGCATGGATGCCTCTTTGTCTCCAACCAAGACAGAAACAGTAAAAGCCCAAGCAGAATCTAATAAGGTACTGTGTTTCCATAGTGAGCTGCACCTGAACAGGACGGGAAGAGGCTCCTTACAGGTGCTCCTGCCCCAGTCTAGGGCCTGAGCCAAACGGACTCTATTCTTGACTGAAATTGGTGTTATGCTTGCCCTTGAAAATGTTAACATTACCTCATTCCAGTCTCCTTGAGAATTTTTGTTACCTATAAAATGAGAAATTGTTATAATTCAGATTTGGGGTGGGGGCCATGTTTTCAGAAAGTGGCTAGCTCCCTCCTTCCCCCCACAGTATTAGCTCGCTGAGACCTGAGTCTTATTTTCTATGTGATGCAACTAGATAGCTTAGCTTTTCTTGTCCAGGCATTTTTGCAACTCTTAGGGGGACCTAAAATTTGTGGATACATATTTATTCTTAAGATGGAATGTATGGGGCCAGAGAGAAGGCTTAACCGTTAGGATCACTTGATGCTCTTGCAGAAGACCCAAGTTGAATTACTAGCTAGCACCCACCATCTATAACTCTGACTCCTTCAGAAGGCTTCCTCCAGCATCGGGCACTCATGTGGTACAAAAACAGCAGACAAATACTCATACTAATATTAATTTAATGTTTAAAGTTATATGTGGACTAGAGAAATTGTCAGACACATAGAAATTTTCTTATTAGAAATTTTCTTCAAAATTTTTAATGTCCCAGTTTGTGTCATATCAGCTCTCCACCGACCAAAATACTGCCATCATCTTACTTTGGCACTTCTGATTGGTAAGAAGTGATGGTCCCCACTCAGTTGAGTTCATTGATGTGTTGTACTTAAAAGAGCTCAGATCCTACCATTTTCATTTTAAAGTAAATTCTGAATCAAAGAACTTCAATGCATTAAGTTCGAGGAATGAGCCATGGAACAACTGAGACCTCCAGCTTAGTTAGTCTTCCAAACTTCTCCCATACACAAAGCTGTGCCTTCTGCCCAGAAGCTCATGGCATATATATTGTACTTTTTCCTAGGCTTTCCTGGCTGAACTGGAACAGAATTCCCCCAAAATCCAGAAAGTAAAGGAAGCCCTGGCTGGATTACTGGAAGCATATCCCAATTCACAAGAAGCAGAAAACTGGAGGAAAATGCAAGAGGACCTCAGTAAGTCATCACAGGGATGCTTCATTCTTAAAATATCTTGTCTGGGGCTGGAGAGACAGCCCGACAGTTAAGATCACTGTCTGCTCTTCAAGAGGACCCAAGTTCCAATTCCCAGCACCCACGTGGCTGTAACTCCAGGTCCAGGGTATAAAACACCCACACACAGACAAACATGCAGGCAAAACAACAATGCACATAAAATTAAAATAAATTACTTTTTAAAAATCTTGTCTCCAAAACAAATTAAAAATGTCAGTACACACTAAAAATCTGGAATTAATTTCAATTAACTTTTGTAAGGAAGCAAAATGCCTATCTGTCTAGGACCAGATAATGACCTGAACAGGGGAAATTTTAGAAATTCAAGTCAGGAGAAATCTGGCTTTCTAGGACAAGTCAAGCTGATAGTCTACTCTGATCAGAAGCTAAAGAGAATATTGGGGATAAAAATGAAAGTGGGAATCTCAGCACTCGGGAGGCAGAGGCAGGTAGATCTCTGTGAATGCAAGGCCAAAAAGCAAGGAAGAAAGGAAGGAAGGAAGAAAACAAGTGTCTTTAATCCAGCACTTGGTGATGGAAGCAAGTAGTTCTCTGAAAAGCTGAGCCAGCCAGGGCTACATGATGAGACCCTGCCTCAAAAACAAAACCACAACAACACCTGGACTTAGAGAGCCAGCTCAGTGGTTACAGCACATACTGCTCTTACAGCAGAGCGGGGTCACAACACCCATGTTGGTTATTTCACAGCCTTCTGTAACTCAAGCACCATCATATCTGAGAGCACTGCAATCGTGTGCAAATATTCACACACAGACATATACATTTAAAATTAAATTAAGAGAAAAATGAGAAATAATCTGATAAAGAGATTAAATAATTTGTGTGTTCATGGTATTTAATTACACATAATATAAATGGATATTTGTAACAAATTTCTTGGAAAATGTTTATAATGGTACTATAATATATGTGATCTGTCTTATACAGAGCATGCGGCGGACATACAGTTTCATTGCATGTAGCTTCTTGTCACTACCAGCCTAAGGAACACACAGAACTATTTGTGATACTTTAGTTTTAGATGTTTTAAGGTTATTTTTAATTTTTAAAAATATTAAATAATGGCTCTTGTGTCACTTCCTGTAGTACATAAGGAGTACAGCTTAGAGACCAAGCTAACTGCATTCTCTCATTTCCTCTCCACAGATTCCCGATGGGAAAAGGCCACCGAGGTTACCGTGGCTCGCCAAAAGCAGCTAGAGGAATCTGCAAGCCATCTGGCCTGCTTCCAGGCTGCAGAGTCCCAGCTCCGCCCTTGGCTGATGGAGAAGGAGCTGATGATGGGGGTTCTTGGTCCCCTGTCTATTGACCCCAACATGTTGAATGCCCAGAAGCAGCAGGTCCAGGTGAGCCATGCTACTTAATGCCTAGATCAAACAAGTAGGCATCATGGAGTCTGGGATTCAGTGCTGCTCCCAGCAGGTAGAGTTCATCTTAGCCCCAGACAAGGTTCACCTTTCTCAGCTTAATAAGAGTGTATTGTGAGATGTTCATCAAGATGCCCATCAGGTAATAAACAGAACTCTTACCAACATCATTAACAGGCAGTAAGGTCAATGAATTTAAAAAGGGAGAATGCACTACAGTGCCATCCCTGAATATAAAAACATGTACTTTAAAAGACAAAAACCATCCTACTATTATGAAAATAGTTCTGATTCTCTGGATTCTGAAAGGGCTAGGCACTATAACATACACTTGGACCATCCTTCGACCATCCTTCGAGAACTATATCTTCTCCATTCTCTGTGAAGATTTTAATCTGTAGACCATGGCATCAGAACAGCCTCCCAATTACATACAACTTCCATACCTGAGTCTATTCAAAAGCTCAGTGTTCTTGGCTGCCTATTGAACAATCTAAGTTCTTGTTCAGTGTAGCGTATCAGGCCTTTTACAGTCTGGTCCTAGCCTATTTTGCCAGCTTCATTTATTAGACACCTATGTTGATCCTAGGCCCTCCCAGAGGCACCCTTCACTAGTCTCCGTGCTGTTTTGAATATTCGAGTCAAGCAGGGACATGTGTGTGAGCACACACATGTGGAGCTCAGAAACCTCTGGACTCTAGGGATGGAACTCAAGTCATAGTCTTAGAGGCAAGTGCCCTTCCGTCCTGAGCCACCTCACTGGCCCATTAGTTCACTCTTCCTTGTGATAGCTGGGGTAGCTTTTCTGATTCTCCTCTTTGGCCTGTTGTTTCTAGCCCAACATACTTAATCAGTTCTATTCCAGATTTGATTTATAATCTTTACCCTCATTGCATTTTATTATAGTCCACTTTTTCACACCTGTTATTTCTTGAGGTCATGTCTTATTTTGTAAAAATGTTATACATTGTCCATGAACTGCCTTGTTTAGTTTTTACAGAAGCTGAGATAACAACTTTACTATCCTTGTCTTTCTAAGGGAGCTAAGGTTTGAAGGTAGTTTTAGAAGCTTTTTAAAGATATACAGCTAGGGTAATACAGCCAGGATTGGGGCACAGGCACTCAGGCCTCAGCACTTGGAATTCCAATGTCTTTGGTGAGAGCAGCAGAGATTAATAATAAATTAATTAAAAGCATGGTGCTTGCTTTAATGACAGTCTTTCTCTAACTGTGCTGTGTTATAGTGTTTAGTTGGTATATGGATTCCAGTAAAGAAAGATCAGATGCCTGCAGAGTCTAAGCTTAGTGAGCACTGTGACTAACACGGAGCGGTGTGTGAACTTTCAGAGGACCAGTGTGAACTGCCTGATGAAGTTTAGCCCATTTTCTCAGTCTGCAATGACCATAGCAACCAAACTAAAACAAAGTAGAAAAAATAAAGGAGAAAATTAGAATCAGTGATTCTTTCAGAATAAAGTTGTATTAAGCAATTCTTAAAGATAGTGCTACATTATCTTAGTAATCTGGTCCTAGAGTTTTCTGGCATATTTTCAAAATGGGCTGGCACAGTCCAAACTCAGTTTTTGTTTTGATACTGCTTTTAGATCTGCTTTCCCTGTCTAAACATCTCCACGTTATTTCTGTTCCAGTTTATGCTGAAGGAATTTGAAGCACGAAGGCAGCAGCATGAGCAGCTGACTGAGGCAGCTCAGGGCATCCTCACGGGTCCTGGAGATGTGTCTCCATCTGCCAGCCAAGTACACAAAGATCTGCAAAGCATCAGTCAGAAGTGGGTTGAGCTCACCGACAAGCTTAACTCCCGTTCCACCCAAATTGACCAAGCTATTGTTAAAAGTACCCAATACCAAGACTTGCTCCAGGACTTATCAGAAAAGGTGAAGGCAGTTGGACAGCGACTGAGTGGCCAGTCAGCCATCAGCACCCAACCTGATGCTGTGAAGCAGCAGCTCGAGGAGACCAGTGAGATTCGGTCTGACTTGGGACAACTAGACAATGAGATGAAGGAGGCTCAGACGCTGTGCCAAGAACTCTCACTGCTCATTGGCGAGCAGTACCTCAAGGATGAGCTGAAGAAACGTTTGGAGACAGTCGCCCTGCCACTCCAAGGCTTAGAAGACCTCGCAGGTGAGCTGAAGTGAGAATAACAAGCAAAAGGAATGGCTAGGCAGGCCAGAATCTAGAATGACCCTTCCATCAATTCTTGGGGCTAGCATGAGATTCACTTATCCTTCCTTCTAGTGACAGTGAGAATTGAGTGGTTATTATCCAGTGAGCATTGGTGTGTGTAGAGCGTCACATGACTCACCACAGTACTGGAGATAAAGCTCTAAGGCCACATCAGCGAGCCTGCACACACTCACCTCTGAACACATTGATGGGTGGAGTTATAGACACACTTTTAATTAACCCCAGCCCTTGTTTTCTCTATGTTGCTGATGCACATGCCTATTCCCAACCCCGTGAGTGCAAAATTAGAGTGTATTTGGGGATTTTTAAGATTTTTAGTAATCTTTATCATTTGCTTACACATAGTCTCTTATCCGTGGAATGAGAGTATAAGGACTTATGAGCTGCCATGTTGGTGCTAGAAACCAAACATGGATTGGTCCTCTCCAAGAGCACTTAGTACTGCTAACTGCTTAGTTAGCCATCTCTCCTTTTTCTTTTGTTTTGTTTTGGTTTGTTTTTTTCACCATAGGGTGTTTCTGTGTAACAGCCCTGGTTTTCCTAGATCGTAATTTGTACATCAGGCTGGCCTTGAACTCACAGAGATCAACCTGCCTCTGCCTCCTCAGATTAAAGGCATGTGCCATCACACTGCCCCCCCTTTTGATGAAAATTTTTGTATTAAATTTGTTCCTCTTCTGGAAATGATATGACTTTCAGGTTTTTTGTTTGTTTGTTTGTTTGTTTTGTTTTGTTTTTTTGGTTGGTTGTTTTTTGTTTTTTTGGGTTTTTTTATTTCATATGCATTGGTGTTTTGCCTGCATGTGTGTCTATGTAAGGAGAGGGTGTCAGATTCCCTGGAACTGGACTTACAGACAGTTGTGAGTTGTCATGTGGATGCTGGGAATTGAACCTGGGCCCACTGGAAGAACAGCCAATACTCTTAACCACTGAGCCATCTCTCCAGCCCCACTTTCAGTTTTTATTGACTTAAATGTGTCAGGTCATGTTACATGGTTGATCAGAGGATTGAGTATATATAGGAACCTGGTTTTGTTCTTATTTTTATGTCAGACTCTCAATTATTATTTGTTTCTTATTCTTAAGATTTGACCATACACTGTTAGCAAATGTTTTAAATTCCATGTTCAGGCTTGATTGATCTTAATTTCATTTTCTTATGTCAGCTGACCGCATGAACAGACTCCAGGCAGCTCTTGCCAGCACCCAGCAATTCCAGCAAATGTTTGATGAGCTGAGGACCTGGTTAGATGAAAAACAAAGCCAGCAAGCAAAAAACTGCCCAATTTCTGCAAAATTGGAAAGGCTCCAATCTCAGCTACAAGAGAATGAAGAGTTTCAGAAGAACCTTAATCAGCACAGTGGTTCCTATGAGGTGATCGTGGCTGAGGGGGAGTCTCTGCTGCTTTCTGTGCCCCCTGGAGAAGAGAAAAAGACTTTACAAAACCAACTGGTTGAACTCAAAAGCCATTGGGAAGATCTTAATAAAAAAACTGCAGACAGACAGTCTAGGCTCAAGGACTGTATGCAGAAAGCTCAGAAGTATCAGTGGCATGTGGAAGACCTTGTGCCCTGGATAGAAGATTGCAAGTCCAAGATGTCTGAGTTGCAGGTTACCCTGGATCCAGTACAACTAGAGTCTAGCCTCTTAAGGTCAAAGGCTCTGCTGAATGAGGCAGAGAAGCGCCGCTCCCTGCTGGAAATACTGAATAGTGCTGCTGACATTCTTATCAATTCTTCAGAAATCGATGAAGATGAGATCCGAGATGAGAAGGCTGGACTCAACCAGAACGTGGATGCCATTACCGAGGAGCTGCAGGCCAAAACAGGCTCTCTAGAAGAAATGACTCAGAGGCTCAAGGAGTTCCAGGAAAGCTTTAAGAACATTGAAAAGAAAGTTGAAGGAGCCAAACACCAGCTTGAAATCTTTGATGCCTTGGGCTCTCAAGCCTGTAGTAACAAGAATCTGGAGAAGCTAAAGGCTCAGCGAGAAGTGCTACAGGCCTTGGACCCTCAGATAGACTACCTGCGGGACTTCACTCAGGGACTCGTAGAGGATGCCCCAGACGGATCCGATGCTTCCCCACTCGTGCACCAAGCTGAGCTTGCACAGCAGGAGTTTTTGGAAGTGAAGCAAAGAGTGAACAGTAGCTGCCTGACCATGGAGAACAAGCTAGAGGGGATCGGGCAGTTTCACTGTCGAGTCCGAGAAATGTTTTCTCAATTGGCTGACCTGGATGATGAGCTAGATGGCATGGGAGCCATTGGTAGAGACACAGATAGCCTCCAGTCACAAATTGAGGACATACGGCTATTCCTTAACAAAATCCAAGCCCTCAGGCTTGACATAGAGGACTCTGAAGCAGAGTGTCGAAAAATGTTGGAGGAAGAGGGGACTTTAGACTTACTGGGTCTCAAGAGGGAGCTAGAAGCCCTTAACAAGCAGTGCGGTAAACTGACAGAGCGAGGGAAAGCTCGCCAGGAGCAGCTAGAGCTGACGCTGGGCCGAGTAGAGGACTTCTACAGTAAACTGAAAGCGCTCAATGATGCTGCCACTGCTGCAGAGGAGGGAGAAGCTCTTCAGTGGATTGTGGGGACTGAAGTCGATGTCATCAACCAGCAACTAGCAGATTTCAAAGTAAGTTTTGCCCCCTTTTTATTTCCTTTCTCTCATTAATGCTTACACTTTAGGTATCAGTAGAGTCCGTTTTGTCACTTGGGTCAGGTTTCTTATCTTTACTTTCATTACCACCAAAACACACTGTGTAGAGTCTAAGAGTCTCTTGGATGTCTAAGAAGACGGCTTTGAACATTTTTCTTTTGTGGTTTCCTTCTATCTTTACAGCCAATTAAGGATATGGAAAAAAGCCTTGTCTCTTAGTCTAAGAATCTCTTCATGATTTCTTGAACTTTCAAATTAACAGATTTGGTAACTGCAGTGAAAGTGTTCATGGTCCTGCTTCTCAGACTGAGCTGTGAGCCTTCTCCTGAAATGTTAATTCTGCACATATTTTCAGAGGGACTTTATTGATAGATTATGAAACAATGTAAGGTTTTCATGAATTATTAAGTGAAACACTGAATCAAAGAAATTTCTGATTTGCAAGAAGCAGCCTTCAACTCCTGACCCCTCGTGTACAAATCCCTTGCCTGTAGGAGAGTTTGTGAAATCTTACTTAGAAAATGTTTAGTCTCTTAACATAGTTACATTTTCTGGTACTGAGATTTTGTGAGTCAAACAATAGGATCAAATGTCCAGAGCCCAAAATATTGATTTACTGGTCAAGTACTTATGTGTCTTGGCTTGCACTGTGAGCCTGTGCTCAAGAGTTCCTGGAGTTACAAATGCCCCAAGTACCTCACTCTGCTGGCACACCCTTCATGGCACATGGGATGGGTTTGGAAGTAATGTATGTTGTACTACATTCTATGCTAATTATTTCCACAGATAACACTCCTTATCGGAATGTGCATGGTAGCACACACCTATAGTCTCGGGTCTTAGGCAACTGATATAGGATTGCAAGTTCTCAGGCAGCCTATATAGTAAGGCCTTATCTCAAAAAGGAGAAAGGGGCTACTGGCACCAAAGCAGGGGCGCACTGACCCTGGGAGGTTATAACGTTATAGACAGAGCCTAGTGTGATATTGGCAAAAGCCACGTTTGGAGATAGTGTAATCTGTAGCTACAAAAGATCATCATATTTGAGTGTCTTGGTAGTTAGAGAATATTCAGACCCATGGCATATATACCTCTGTTTCATTAGCAACGTGGCCTGTTCTGTGTTAGCTCATACGTTGTTTCCTTTTCTGTTCAAAGGTCCTTGTAAGCAGAAACTTATATAAGTTTGCATCAGTTTTTTACGGTTTACCAGGATCTGAGTTACTTAAAATTAGCTGTCTAATCAGATAAATGATTTTTTGTTTAGAAAACTGAAGGTTTTCCCTATAGGCTCCAAAACAGTTATATCTCAACAAATCCTTGTTTGTGAAGGAATTATTTTAAATTTTTTTTTGCATAGGTCTATATTGAGCCTCCCACTTGCTAGGCAAGTATTCTGCTGAGCTGTAACCCCAACCTGCCTCATTTTCTCAGCAGTGTATTGTCATTCATTTTTCCTAAAGGGTGCAAGCTAACATTAGAAAGAAGGTATTCTTGGAGCGGTATTTTTGAGGACTCAGGAGATAGTCGAGGCTATTTTATAGTAAATGTTCCTGCATCACTGTGGTATGAGTGCCTACTAAAGTGTTTATTTGTGGAGCCAATATTATCAAAAGCCTCAGTGAATCCAGACAAGGGGCTCTGCTTGATGGGTACTCAGGCGTTGCAGTGTCAGCCAGTAGCCTGTCCCAATCAAGACAGGAAGGCCCAGACTTGTTCAGTCTCCAATCGTAAGCTTCCCCAAGAAGGTACTATTGGTGTCTGTAGAGGATCTGGTCCAAGAACATCTAATCCAGAACAGGGTTGTTGAGCCCAGAAGTCAAGACAGGCAAGGAAAGTTACTCAGATTGATCACAACAACCAATGATGAATCGTTCAACTGCAAGTGATGTTTCTCAGCTTGGATCCTCAGTCTTGAAGTTGACCATATCAGTTGATAACCTCAGCCTATAGGTTCCATATCAGTTGATAACCTCAGCCTATAGGGTCCAATCTCACCAAGGCCATAAACACTTTAACAAGTCTTGTTTCATTGAAATCACAAGAGATGGATGACCTCAAGAAACAAATGGCCAGTGTACTCTGTATACTCACCAAGGTAGCTGATCAGGCTGACCTTGACCATGCTAGAGCTGCAGTAGGAGGCCATTTTGTGCAGATGGATGGTTCCTCAGCTGCACCTCAGTCTACAGTGTTATATCCCTTTGATGAGACTCAGCCAGCAAGTTTCAGTAAAGGACTAATCATAGACCAGGGGGAAAGCTTACTTGTGGTTTCTACAGGTCAGATTGGTTATATAGATACATAGTAAGGAGATAATTTTTGAATTTTCCCCACTACCGTGATGTTAGGAATTACATTCTTCTCTCTGTATAGATGGCTCAATTAACTACCTATTGAAAATTATTTTAGAAAAAACCCAGAGTAGAAAATCGCAATATAACAATGAAAAACAGTACACATTTCAAAACAATATAGCATAACAAGGTTACCAGTGTACCGCTGCCATCACTCCCACAGCAGTTGCTGGGCCTGCCTGTAGAAATCTAATCTTCAGTGAGCTACAGAAGGAGGTAAACAAGCCTGTGAAAATTGTGTTAGTCAGGCATGGTGGCACAGCATATGGGAGGCTATGGTTGGAAGATCATGAGTTCAAGACCAGCCTGGCCTACATAAGTAAGACCTTGTTTCAGAAGCAAGCAAAAAGCATTAAATACACACTTACATCAAAAAGAATCCATAAAGGGCATAAGTTGTGTTTGAATTTAGTAAGTATTTTTCCCTTGGTTTAAAACAGTGATTTTCAACCTGCCTAATGCTGTAATCCCTTAATAAAGTTCTTCATGTGTGGTGACCCCCAAACCATAAAAATTATTTTTGTTGCTACTTCATAACTATAATTTTGTCACTGTAATGAATCATGAGGTAAATATCTGAAATGCAGATGGCCCTAGGCGACCCTTGTTAAAGGGTCATTTGGATAACCCAAGGAGTCACAGCCCACAGACTGAGAACTACTGGTTTAGGGAGATGTTCTGGACTTTGATGAAGCTGGAAGATTCACTGGGTGAGCTTTATGTCTAGCATGTTAGTTCCCTAAGAACGCCCCGTGTTCAGTAGCTGTTTAGCTGTCCCCAGCTAGCTTTGCTGTGTTCTAAGAATAAGCTGCTACCAACCAGTATTATGGTTATAAAGGCTGGAACCAGTCAGCTGGGTACTGGCAGGTGTTTATCTACAGGCTGAGCGTGTTGACAAGGCAAGCCTAGAAGTGAAGGGGAAGGTTGCTGAAATATTTTGTTGAAGTCAGTATGTACTTACTATAAAACAGTCAATACCCCTACCATTCTCCCAGTTGATGGTTAAGTCAGAATCCTGTTCACTAGATTTCCTAATAGGGAGGCTTTTTTTTTCTTTTTTCTTTTTTCTTTTTTCTTTTGGCCTCTTCCCAGCAAAGGACTTTGGCCAGGAAGGAGGGGCCCTCTCTTGGCTGAGCTCTTGGGAAATGAGAACAATAAGAGAGGCAAGCTCTCAATCAGTTGCCCAGGCCTCTAGAACTTGCAGAAAGGTCTTCTGGACCCATTCTACAGATGGAATCTTGTTCACGATGGGAGTAAGTGTTGAGTTTCTGGACTGATGTCTTGTAGTTCGGAAGTCAATTAATCTTCCCTTGCTCCAGCAGTGACCATAAAGCATGACTCAGCAAAACATTTTCAATAAGAAAAATCAAACGAATATAAGTATTTAGAGGCATTTTAGCTTAAAGTTTTTCTTTTTAGTGGTCTCACACTTAGCACAGAATCTAATGAAAGATAAGACTCTGTGAGGCAGCCACAGGCCATTCTTTGATCTGACTGTGGAGAAGAGGCGGATTGTCCACTCTATGAAGCCTTCAGGGTCACTTGGGACTGCAATTTTGATAAACCATAGAGTTGCAGTTAGTCTGTGGAGAAAATGGTTTCCCAAAGTTACTATTCCTAAGGAAGGTTTTCCTTTTGTCACCTCCACAGAATTTGTAGAATCTGGTTGGCTAGTAAGTATCATTTAGACACCAACAGAAGAAGCCTTTTCATTCTAAGCAGGTAAAGTCCTCAGTCATCCTGCACTGGGACATTTACCAAGGCCTCTTCTCTCTGCTACTTTCTGTGGGAAATAGAAAGGAAGGGGCTTTTCCAGAAATCATGGCTGTGGAGCATGTTTTCAGAAAATGGTGAGGAGAAGATGTTAGCTAATCTTTTCAGAAAATTCCGTTTCTGAGGAAAAGGAATTACGTTTGTCTAATAAGAGAGGAGGGACCTTTGTTTGTAACATTGAAACTTGAGCCAAAGATTCCCCTAGTGTGACCTTCCTGGGAAGGGGAAAGGGGAAAAAAAAAACAAAAAAATTATTCAGTCTGGTGGTTTACAAGAGGCTTTCCTTGTTTTGAAATTGTAGCTTTTGTCAAGCATTGAGATCATTTTGAGTCTTAACTCCACCTCTCTTTTGCACCCCTGTTCCCTCAACAACAGTCATGCATGACTTCTGTCTGCCTCTACCTCAAGTGCTGGGATTACAGGCTAAGGCCTCGCTTTATGGAGTGCTGGCAAATGGAACGAGGGCTTTGTGCATGCTAAGCAAGTAGTCCTCCTATTGAACTCCAGCACCTGCCCCAGACTCTCGTTCTTGTTTTAAAGGCTGGCTAGCAGGATGGAGGAGGCACAGCAGACTTCCTAGCACTGCTCTTCTAATCAGTGGTTTTCAACCTTCCTGATCCTGTAGCCTTTTAATACAGCTCCTCATATTCTGGTGACCCCATTGTTGCTATTCATAACTATAATTTTGTTACTGTTGTGAATCATACTGCGCTATGTGGCCCTTGTGAAAGGGTCCTTTGACCTTGCCTCCCCTCACCAGCCTCCTCAAAGGGCTGCAACCCATAGGTTGAGAACCACTGAGGACTGAGCATAGTTTAGGGTCAGTGATACTTGGAGTTTTTCTGACAGAGTTGGATAGCCTCCTAGCAAACCAGAGCAAGAAGCTCTTTAGTCCTTTGATTCCTGCCCCCTCCGGTAAACAAGTTTAGGCAGCCTCTTAAGTGCACAGATGAAAACCCTTGGAGGATGGGTCCAGTATGGTGCTGGAAGTGCCAATTTGCCCAGTTACGTCTTCATTCCTTTCACCATAGTACAAAGGCATTATCAGTCCATCCAAGGTTTGCCAGTTAGTGCCCCTGCCTATGAATGAGTCACTAGTGGAGAGGGCAAATGAGGTCAGAGCTATCTACCTGCCTAAGGAGACCTCTGTGAATGGGGTATTAGATGCCCCTTTGAAAGCGGCCAGCGGGAGGCTTGTATATTCTGCCCTCATGCCTCCTCCCCTGCCTAGTGATAGCTGATCCTTGGCCTATTTTGAGTTTTTTGTTTGCTTTTGTTTTTTTTGTTTTTTTTTTTTTCAACAGAGCTACTCCAGTGGCAGCTGGGGTCCAAGGAAGAAAATACCCTAAATTAGTTTTCCCACCTTCAGCATGTTAACATTTTAAACTGGGTTGTTTTTTATTGTGGGGAGCTGTCTTGTTCATTGGAGAGTGTTGACCTGTGTGAACTAGCAAGAGTAACTTCCCAAAGGTCCCTGGAAGGCAGCGATGCCCTCTCTAGAACTCCTGCTCTGGAGGAACATTGCCTGCCACACTTGGGATAGGTTTAAGTTAAATGTCGTATGCAGGCCGTGTCCTGCTAACCTGATTATGATATGGGTATTAGCGGCACTGCCTCTAAGTGAGCCTGTCTTTAGACCAGCTCTGGAGCCTTTGTTTTCTGGTGGTAATCTATATCTGGTTGAAGAATGTCCTGGACACTTTCCCTGGCAGGGGAGACGTGTACAAACAGTTGTTGATGCAGGTGTTTAGCTGATGATGCATGTCCAAAGAGAGGGGGAACTTCCTATCTGGAAAGGCTTCAGGGAGCTTCCTTGTCCTGTGCCTTTAAGGGGAGATTACGGAATGTCAGTTGTTCTCTGGAGCCAACCCAAAATTTGGCTGCTGGTATTTGTTTCCCTTATGTGACTACCCTCCGCTGCCTCACCCCCTAGAATTCCAATGCACTGTGATAATCCTCTCCACCCCCACTACCAACTAAATGGGGAGGAGGTAAAGAAACTTTTTACATTATGTCAAACTTTTTCTAGTTCTCTTTTTAAAAAGTATCGCCCCTAGACAAAGAACTACAGACAACTGAATACTGAGAGAAAGAGAAATGGTCTTCCCTAATTGGTGATTCAATATTAAGTGGTCAGCCCTGAAAACACATATACAAGTCATATTATAAAGACTGAGCAGGTTGTATTTATATATTTAAGAATGATGGGCTGGAGAGATGGCTCAGTGGTTAGGAGCACTTACTGCTCTTCCAGAGGTCCTGAGTTCAATTCCCAGCAATCACATGGTGGCTCACAACCATCTGTAATGGAATCCAATGCCCTCTTCTGGTGTGTCTGAAGACAGTGACAGTGGAATAAATAAATAAATAAATAAATAAATAAATAAATAAATAAATAAATAAATAAATCCAAAAAAAAAAAAAAAAAAAGAATGAGTGTGTGTGTGTGTGTGAATCCATACACATATGCAAGTAACAGCTACTAAAGATAAAGAGGCTATGAATTTGAAAGAGCAAGGCTAACATGGGAGAGGTTGGAGGTAGGAAATATAATGTCTAATAAAAAATCACTTAAAAAGTATTCCCACTTAGTATTTTTAGTGTGAGCATCCTTGATGCAATCTGAGCTTCTTCTCCCCATTGTGTTGTCTTAGGAAGCCTAGTGCCTCAGAAGATGTCGAATGGAATGTCATCAAAAATGCTAATAGATCTCACTTTTGATAGCAAAAAGATGTTTAAACAACTAATAAATGTATCAGAAACCAAAGAAAAGGACTAAGCGCTTTGATTTGATTGTATGCTTTACGTATAATGTCAGCACCTAGCATTCTCAACTACAAGTCATCATACAGTTTTGTATAAAAAGAAATTCTGGGGTTGGGGATTTAGCTCAGTGGTAGAGCGCTTGCCTAGGAAGCGCAAGGCCCTGGGTTCGGTCCCCAGCTCCGAAAAAAAGAACCAAAAAAAAAAAAAGAAAAGAAATTCTATTTCTTAAAAAAAAAAAAAGAAAAGATGCAATCTATGCAAAAATATGTTTATTGTTAAATAAATTATTAAGTGAACATGAGTTATGGAGATCACACATACTGAAGAACTAGACAGTTTATTTTATTGCTATGTGTAGGGATGAGTACAAATGGTCTCAGACTTAGCCTGGGCCCTTAAAAACTATGCTGGAGCCAATGCCGGCTGCTGAGGAGGCTGAAGCAGGTAGGGTCCTTAAAGCTAGGAGTTCAAGGCTAGCCTGGACAACATGGGAAGACCCGGGCAATTTGAAGCTAGATGACCATGCATGTGCAGTGAGCCATGAACTTGTGGGGACATGGAGCAGCTCTGACCTGGCAGTTGGTACAGTTGGCTTCTTTGCCAAGAAAAAGTTAGTCCCACAGGCAATCCAGTCAGGTCACTGCCCAAAGGCAGCACTGTGCTAAAGGACTGTCTCCTGCCAAATGGGTATTTCCCCAGTCTCAACTGTCCTAATTGGAAAACCTAGCCATGAAAAGAATGTACTTCTTCTTATCTTCATTAAGACTACAACACAATCTGTCCTTCTCAAGGATGGTACAAGATTCATGGGAACCACTCCAGAGGCCCTCATAAGATTTTCCTGCCACCAGTGTTGTACCTGAACATAAGAACGTTGCTTAGCCGAGCACAGTGTCACAAACCTGGGAGGTAGAGGTACAAGTTTGAGAACAGCCTGGTCTACAAAATGAGTTTTTAGGACAGCCAGGGCTACATAGAGAAACCCTCTGGGAAGTAGGGGAAGACTTGTTTAAGAGAAAAAAAAAAACTTTCTTAATGTAAGTCGGAGTGAGACTCAGTAGTTAAAAGCTTTCTGTCTTTCAGAGACATAAGTTCAGTCCCCAGCACTCCCAGCGCTCACCACCACCTATAACCAACTGCAGGTCCAGGAGATACGCTGGCTTCTGAGAACTCTGTACTCACATGTACAGACCCACACAGGAACATACAAACTTAACACATAATTTAAAAATATTTTAAAAAACAACTTGGTTAAGCAGCATAGCAAATAAGCCTTTATGTGGAACTGAAAGGTTGGTTTGGTGTAAAGTTCATACTATGCCCTGGTTCTTACACAGAGAGCACTTTTGCTCCTTGGAGACAGTTAGCAGTGCCCAAGACACTGTTCCTTCTTTTGTTCTTTCTTTCCTTGTCTTTTCTTTCCTTTTAAAGATAGGATCTGACTGAGTATCCCTGGCTAGCCTCAAACTCACATACCTATCCCTGTGTCCTGAATGTTGTCACTGATAGGGGCACTGCTAATAGTATCTAGTGATTGCTGCTGACTATGCTAAAATACACAGGAAAGTCCCTTACAATAAAAATTACACAACCTTCTTTTAGAAAATAGCAGTTGGTTTTTTAACCTTCCTTCAGATTCCACATAATGTTTGGATTAGCTGGTGAAATCATTTGGGGACACTGCGTAGAGAAGCTTATGTGGCTCCCCTCACATTTTTGAAAAAAATAGTTAAGAAATAGGATTGCTTCCTGGAGGACTTCTAAGGTCAGAAACTTTGGGGCTTATTTGACTCAGTGGCTAAAGAATTTTCTTGTGCTTCACCAGTCCCTGCCCCACCCTGCCACAAGGTTACTGCTGTGGACATCAATCAGCTGTGTATCTCAAGCTACTTCCTGTAGGGTGTGTTGTGGAATGGCATCAGCCCCTGCACCAGATGGGAGTGCTGGTCTCTGTGTCATTTTATCAAACTCGATAGTTGGAACAAAGGATTCTCTGTTAGGAGAATCTGTTAGGAGAAAGGGAGCTGGTGCAGTCAGACAGCCCGTGTGCACACACATGGTTCCCACCCACAGAAAAGGGAGACATAAATTATTCTGTAGCCTTCTAAAACTAGGGTTCCCAGGGTGGATTTCCTGGGCATTTTCTTCACCCTAGTTTTGGCAGTACTCCTTATTCTCCCAAATTAATGCACGAGCCAGCTGACCTGATGAATTAAGTGGTGGCATCCTTCAAAACTGATCTATTTCTTTGTCCCAGTCTTCAGTCTTTTTCTTCAGTCTTTGACTAAGTACTTGATCTCCACTGTTTTTCTAGTCCTGTTTCTGATATAGTCCTGCACTCCAATTATTTATCCGAGTCATACCTAATACATCTGAACTATTATAGTTCTACTCTTCATTTGAAGGCATAACTCACGTCCCATCTTATTATAAAGTATTCCTGTCCTTTCCAACTTACTCCTCCTCATAATTTAAATCACTTAGCTCACTGTAACTTGTTTGGTCTTATTAACTAATACCTAACTTGGATACCTTGTGATTATATTATTTTTCCAACAAAACTATTCTTATGCCTTTCACATGAAGACAAGTGAAATATTTAACTGATTAGGTGGATGTTTTTTTATTTCTCATAAACCACATGAGCTCTAGGATTCAAAATGGTATCTGGGCATGGTGGGACACACCTGAAATCCCTTTACTCAGGATGCTGAGGAAGGAGAACTGTGGATTTGTGACCAGCCAAAGAGTAGCAATACCTAGGCAAGTTGAAAATTTAGGTCATGGTGCCTTAATACAACTTTTAACATCACACACACACACACACACACACACACACACACATTTATTTATTTATTTATTTATTTATTTATTTATTTATTTATTTATAAGCTCATAGACAGCAAGGTTCTAAGGCCATTTTGACTTTTGTGCTCTATAAGTCACTATTATTTTCAAATCACTAATCGGAGTTAGCTAGAACACAGCTCAGTGACTTCCCTAGCCCCTCAGTTGCTCATCAGATCAGCTTTAATGACCTCAGAGTCCTTGGCCTAATTAACTTTAGCTTTCATCGTACACCACATTATCTTCCTCTGTTGCCATACAGTGAATGGCAACTACTAAGTCAGCATCTGTAAGAGAGACGAGTCTTAATATTAATCAGCCTTTAATTAAAACATCAAAGTATAAAAGGAAAAATCACCAGCTTTGTTTTAAAGACAATCAGCTTTTAAAAAGACATAATTCATCTCTCTGTAGTTTCAACCTAGACTGAGATGTTTTACAAGAAATCTTTATTTATGACTTCAGTAAATATGTTTCTAATGTGCTCGAATATGTGTATACATGATCCAAAGGAAGAACATACGGATTTAAGGAAACTAAAGGAAAGTTGATCTTACTTGAATTTACATGTCATTCAAGCAAACCATCTAAGATCTGTCATTTTACAGTTAATTCCCAAAGATGAGCCTTTTTTGGCCTCTCTCTTCCCTTCCTCCCTCCCTCCCTCCCTCTCCTCTCTCTCTCTCTCTCTCTCTCTCTCTCTCTCTCTCTCTCTCAAAGAGAAGGTGCAAGAAAGGAGGCTGGTACTTGTAGATGTCAGACAGCCTATGAGAGTTGGTTCTTTTCTTCCACCATTTGAGTTCCAGAAACTGTTCTCAAGTCATTGCCCTTGATGACAAGCACCTTTATCCACTGAGCCATCTAGCAAGCCCCTTGGTCTAGTTCTTTAACCTCTAACCTGAATTGTGTATTTGTTCATTTGAGATCAGTGATGAGGATTACTTGAGTAGGGACTAGAGATGGGACTCAATGGTAGCACACTTACTAGTGTGCACATGGTCCTGTGTGTGATCCCCACAGACACCAGGTAACAAGATCAAAGAAATGCTTTACAAAAATCTCAGTATTGTTCTGCCTTATTTTCTCATATTTGAGAAGGGTACCTGCAGTAAGATTGTTTAGTAATTCAGCCCATAAAAGCAACTTTGTGATAGTCCTGCCACTTTGAAACCAAAAAAGAAAAGGCTGTTAAGTCCCAGAGAAAGCCATCCTATGATGTTCTCAGCAAAGCTTCCCCTGGACTTCCTGACTAGGTCAGAACCCCCTGACTCATGTGTTTATAGCATGGTTTGCTTCTCTTTCAGAGTCCTTATATAGCTAAAGTGAGTGTCTATCTCATCTACTAAGATGTAGGTACCTGACCATGTCTCATTAAGATATCTCAGTTCCTAGACAGTCTGGGGCCAAGTAGGTCCCAAGAAATATTTATTTAACAAATAAACAGAATTAAAAATACAACTTTGAGTAAGAGGTATAGCTCAGCCGTAAGACATAAGCTTAGATATATGTAAGGCTCTGTTTCATCCTTGTTTAAAAAAGAAGAGAAATCAATACAACCTCAGGGAACTAGAGAGTCAGCACGGAAGATGATTTCTTGTTCGTGCAGAGGACCCAGGTTCCGTTGCAGCACCATGTGGTAGCTCATGTTCATGGTCAGTTCAAGGTGGTCTGGAACCTTTCTCCGACTTCCACAGGCAGCAGGCATGCACGCATACAGACAAAACAGGTATACACATACAGTGTTTTGTTCTGTTTTGTGTTCGAGACAGGATTTCTCTTTAGCCCCGTCTGTCCTGGAACTCACTCTGCAGACCAGGGTGGCCTTTAACTCAGACATCTACCTGCCTCTGCCTCCCAAGTGCTGCAATTAAAGGTGGGCACCACCACCGCCGGTCCTATAGATAGTTTTTTAAAGAATATGACTTCAGTAGTGCAGGTATGGGGTGGGGAGGTCAAGAAAACAAAAGATCACTGCCTGGAAAAGAGACATCATGATAACCGTGTGCTGTGGAGCCAAAAAGAAGAGAATTTTGAAGGATGGCAGATCCTTCCGTGCAGCCATTATCCTTAACCTCTGCTGTCTAACTTAGCACCATCACTGCTGAGACTGTTCCCTAGAAGGATTCATTGACTTCCTACTTGACTAATCTGGTGACATTGTCTTCTCCCCCCCCCCCACCCCCGGAGCTGGGGACCGAACCCAGGGCCTTGCGCTTGCTAGGCAAGCGCTCTACCACTGAGCTAAATCCCCAACCCCCATTGTCTTCTTTCTTAAAAACTTGATTTTAGGGACTGAAGAGATGGCTTAGTCAGTATATAACCTACCATACAAGCATAAGAACCTGAGTTCAGATCCCAAAACTTCATAGAAGAAGTCAGACGCAGTGGCACAGGTATCTGTAACGCCAGAGATGATGGTGAGAGTAGTGAGAGACAAGTAGGTCCCTAGAGCTCATTGGCCTGCCAGACTACTGTAATGCATGGACTCAGGTTTAGTGAGAAACCCTGTCTCTAAGAATAAAATAGAATGAAGTAGAGGAAGGCATTGCTCTCTGGCTTCCAGGTGCCCGTGTACATGCATATCTCCATGCACATACCTCCACAAACAGGAGAAATGTCAGGTTGAAGCTGGCCTCAAGCTCTTGGTTCTCTTGCCTCACCCTTCCAAGTTCTAAGTTTTCAGGTGTCTTCTCCCATGCCTAGCACCTACTTACTGTCTTGGCATTGTTCTCTCCCCATGTCTTCTGGGATGATCTGTTTCCTTCTGGGTTTGCCTTCTTACCTCCTCTATGTGGCTTTTGAGTTTCTGTCATCTGTTCTTTTCTCTCTCCACATTCACTATGCTGAGGTAGCCAGCTGTCTCCACATTGTTCCATGGTGAAGGGCTTCTGTATCTCTACCCCAAAGTGGAATTTTTGTGTGACAGGCTATTCTAAACAGCCCCACATGAATTGTCTTTGAATGCTCTAAATGGAATGAATCAAATCTCTTCTTCCCCACTGCTTTGTAAGCCCCACCAGGCCCTTGCTAACCCCAGAGTAATAGTATAGCATTATCTATATTTTCTCTCCAGCCTCCACTTTCCACCCAGTTAGCAAGACCAAAGCTGACTCTCCAGGTTTTTCGCCATCCTTTACCACTTTTGTCCTTGTTTGTACTAACTTTGTTTCTTTTCTTCTTTTTAAGACAAGTATATTTACCACTTCTGGGTTCAAATGTTAAAGATTTAGAGTTTCAAGAGACACAAAAAGAGTTAGATGTCAGCAGAGTGAGCACTGGGGCCTCCACACAATTTCTGATAACTTACTTACTTGCGTATTTCTGGAGATAAGGTCTTATTCTGTAGCTCAGCCTAGCCTCAAATTATCTTAATTCTCCTATCTCAACTTCGTGAATGTTGGCATTGAGACATGAGCCACCATACCTGACTTACAGTTAACTAAATCTTGTAATACTTTTCTAAAAAACATGCATGTCCTTGGCTTGGGCCTCTGGGCTTGAGCTTCTTACCATTCTAATATCTTTCCTTCCACAAAACCTCTGTTTAAGCAATGTTGAATTAAAACTTGCTTCCTGGGGAACTTTGTTTTTGCTGAGCATGGTAGAGCATACTGTAATCCCAGCACATAAAGATGAGGCAGGAAGACTGTCAATAGATTGAAGCAGCCTAGGCTAACAGCAAATATTTATTTCAAGAACAAAGTGTCCTGTTTCTAGCTCCTCACTTGAAATAGCTTGTTTTTACCATTCTGTGTCTCTAAATCCCAATTTCATGAGCTGAGGATGTAGCTCAGTTGGTAAAATGCTTGTATAGCATGCACAAGGTTCTGGGTTTTATCTCTACCACCATATACACTTAAATGGTATACATTTATGTCTGCACTTAAGAAGTTAAGGCAAGAGGAACAGAAATTGAAGGACATCCTTAGCTACATAGCTAGTCAAGCCTGGACTACATGAGACCCTGCTTATAAATAAATAATAAATATCCTAATGAACAAATGCCCCCTCCATGAAGCTTTCTCACATTTCTCTTACCTTCCTGTCTCCTGCCTTCTGCCAGGTCTTTTCTAACCTGTAAAACCTCCCTTTTTTGTCATCTCTGACTTGGTAACTAATCATTAATCTAAATAAGGAATCAACACCGTCTTTTGGAAAGTCTACAAGCAGCAAGGGTTTTCAGTGGTTATGAGAGTTCCTTTCTAGTGTGTGGAAAATTTTCCTTTGAGTTCAGGAATACACAAGAACTCAAATACATTCAAAACCCTTTGTTTCCCATTTAAGACAAATTTCACACTGTACTCTGCTGGTCTGTGTACCACTCTGTAACTATCTTTTTTTTTTTAAAAAAAAAGATTAATTTATTTTATGTGAGTACATTGTTGCTCTCTTAGGACACACCAGAAGAGGACATCAGATCCCATTACAGATGGTTGTGAGCCACCATGTGGTTGCTGGGAATTGAACTCAGGACCTCTGGAAGAGCAGACAGTGCTCTTAACCACTGAGCCATCTCTCCAGCCCCAACTATCTTTATAGTAACAAAAACACAAAGCATCATAGGTTACTGATGCCCAACGAGCACAGACTTCATACTGTGGCGTTTCCACTTGCCTCGGAATAAGGATTGTGTCTAGATATGCTAAGATGAAAGGCAGTTTGTAGATTTAAAATTCACAAGATCCAATGGTATGAGCATGTGAGAGGACTCACCCAGCTCGCTTTAACTAGGAAGACAGCAGGAAGGAACTAAACAGGTCAACAATGCTTTCTTCTAGGTTCACTGAAGGAAAAGCAAACACCAAATTCTGTTCTTAGGAATTTCAAAATGTGTAGGGAATGAATTCCTTGAGCTCTATAATCAACTGACTGAAAGCTAATTTGAAATGTAGCTTGAACACATCCATTTGTGGTTTCTGGTGGACAAAGTATGAGAAGAGGTACTCTGAGGCGCCCCGTGTTTCTCCCTTAAAAGTTTAATGCAGCGTGTGAGATGTACAGATGCTTTTTGTTTTTGTTTTTTTTGTTTTGTTTTGTTTTGTTTTTGGTTATAGTTGTCAGGGCAGCAAGAGAAAACCGAATCAGGTATTTACTTCAGTCACTGAGATGGCTACTGGCAGAATTCCAAAACTAAAACTGAAGAGAAACTCATGAACAGATAAAAAGAAGACATAAAGAAAGAGCCCTGTGCTTTCTCTCCTTGCTTAAAAACACACCAATGATTAAAAAGTAAATCAATCAATCAATCTAGGAGGCTTTTTGCTTGCTGTATTTGTTTTTGAAGGGGTAGGTAGGTTGTGTGAGTCTATGATGTGTGTGCATCTCTCTGCCTCTGTCTGTCTGTCTGGGATGGAGAGGTCCTCACTGTAGAGCAGGATGACTTTAAGCTTATGGAGATGCCTGCTCTGCTTTTTGCATGAGAGGACTGAGGCCGTCAACTCCTATGGAATCTTTACTGGAGGCTCTGTTTAATAATTTAGGAAGTTTCTGTGTGGTATTTTAACACTTTAATTAAACAGAGTGTGACTAAAAGTGATAAGCCATTTGAGTCTGAACCTTGGTTGCTAGATCGTTCCATTTATTTATCTGACACTGATGAGAAGAGTAAAACCCTTTGGGGAAGGGTTAATTAGGAAAAGACTGACCTGATTGGCACCTGACTTGGTGAGGAAACAGGAAAAGAATTTATCTGTGAAGGTTGTGATTCCACATCAAGACTATTCTTTATAATAGAATAACCACCCACCCTTAATTCCAGAGCCAGAATTCCTCAGATTCTTGTAACCAGAGGGGGCCCTGGCGTGCTAAAGAGTCTGTTATGATATCTGAACACTTAGTGAATGTGTTTGGCCAGGAAAACTTGCAAGTGAAATTAATCCTGTCCTCCTTGGTTTTCCAGTTGCATTGAGTAATTACAACAAACTTAAAACCTGGATTCCATGGATTGTGCAGTGTCAGATCTGTAGATTGATTTGCTCTTAGGATCACAGTGTATCAGGGGTTGAAGGGACTCAAAAACACATCCTGAATAAACTTCAAGATTTTGTGAATCTGTTTCCTGAGATTGCTATGCCACGTGGCTGCTTACATTTCTGCTCACATTCCTTTGGGGTCAGGAAAAGTCACTCTTTTAGGGGACACCTTATTCTTTGGATAGCTGTGAGGAAACTGATGATTTGAAATCTGCCCTTGGATCTTGCTGTGCCAGTTTAAGGAGACATTCAGCACAAATTTCCTTCCTCCCACAGTCCCAGCTCCTCAGATACTTAATGTCGATCACATCCCCTGGAACTTGCTCTCCATCCAATGTTCTGTGTTCACAGAACAGTGTTCTAGTGTCTTGCACTGTTGCACCAGGAGGTCACAGGATTCTAGACAGCTTTTTGAAGGTTTAATTTGAAAGAATAGGGTATCTAGAATAAAACAGTACAGTTTACAATGTTTCAGTATTCTCTCCTGTTTACAGATGGAAGGTCTTTGTACTTACGTGGGTAGAACTGATAGCTTCTTTTGGAGTGAGGAAAGAAGTTGCCTTTTATTGACTAATCTGATCATGGGCTTCGGCCTGTAACTCATTTTTGCCAAGGAGTTTCTGGCTCCTCAAGTAAGTCTAAGGCTTAGCTCCAAGCTTCGCTGCCAAATCACACACCAGTGAGTGGTTTTATTTACTGTTTGTGTGGAGAGTAGAAATAACTTTTTCCTAAGTTCTACCATCTATATTAATCACTTGGACCAACAGGACTTTGGACATTTTAACTAACCTTTTTCATCTTCAAAACTCAGAGGACCATTATAAAGGGAGTCAAGTATTACACCTCACAGGGATGCAAGCTACCTCTGGCAGGCAGGCTTCTGGGTTGCTCTTTGTACTTTTCTTAACAGGTACAGGGTCTCTAGATAGCTTTTCTAAGATCCAGAATGTAATGTGTAGGCTTGTGTAATACATTTCTCTAATATTTTCTGTTTTGAGACTTGAAATACAGACTCATGCTTCACTGAGAGAAGCCTCAGAGGCTCAGGTTTCCTTGAATGTGTGCAGCAGTAAAAACCAATCAAGGTGTTGGGCCTGGGCTGTTCCTGCCAGTGTCCTCTCTGCACTTCAACCTGCACCCCATTTTCCGGTCGTTAAGACCGCTGAAGTCTGAGCAGAGAAGTCCAGGTGGCGTAATGGGCCAAGATCTGACGCACTTGAGAAGGGAAACTGTGCCTAGAGTTTGTCCAATAACTTGGTTCCTGAGTCTAACTCAGTTCCTTGGCATACCAAGAAAAGGCTGTGTTTAAGGCTAGTCAGTTCTTTGGTCAGCGCCAGAGGTGACATTGGAAAAATACAAGGACAGTGTGGCAGAGCTGGAGCCTAGAGTAGTGCAGACCGCCCACCCTAGCCCGTAGGTCTCTACCGGCAGATGGGGCCCCCAGTGGCCCTAGCCACAACCGGCTGGCAGTGGGAGAGGCGGGGGCGCCCCTTCTGGGTTCGCCCTTGTGCTGGGCTTGCATCCCAGGGGTTGGAAAGAAGCGGGGGCGGAGGGGCCGGGCCAGCGATATGAGGGCGGGGCTTTCCTTTGTCAGGAGATTTGTCCGGCGTGACCAGGACTGCTCCTCTCCTCTCACCCTCGCGGGCGGGGACACTACTAAGCCCGCGGGTGTGGAGGGAGTGAGCTAGAGGGGATGAAGGATGAGCTGGAGTCCCTGGCCCCAACCCCAGGAAGCCCCTCCCTTGCCGCCTTGGCTTCCAATCCTTGCCCCCGCCCCCTCCCCTCCCGGCGGGGCTCCCTGCAGGCCCCGCCCCCGTCCTCCTCCCTTGCAGTCCGCGCCGCGCGCTCCCGGGCTTCCAAGGGGGCTGCCCGGGCGGGGCAGCGGCAGTGGCGGGGCTGGAAAGGGGAGGAGATCCGCCCGCCACCCGAGCACTTCCAGCCAGCGGCGTGTGAGCGGGCCGCGCGGCGTTAGAGAGGCGGGCTCGCCCCCCTCGTGCGGCCGGAGCGGAGCCTTTTGTTCCCGGCCAGAAGTTTGCATGCCGGGACCGTGACAGCTGCGGGCGGGGAAAACGGCTCCAGGGCCGGCGGCGTGGTGGAGAAAAGAGGCGACTGCTTGTCATGCAGCCCACGACGCGGCGGCTGGGGGCCGGGGACCTGCAGTGGCCGGGGAGGCGGCGCCCACAGGACACGGGACTTTCTGCTGCCGGAGGGACAAACTAACTTCCTGAGCGCTAGACCCAAGGCCGGCCCGCCAGGAGCCACCTGCAAGGTTGCGGTGAGGCGACCCTGGCCCTCCGGGGCGCGAGGCATGGCGCGGGTTTGCGGGCGGTGCTAAGTGAGTCCTTCAGACTACCTCTCGGTCGCTGCCGCAGCCTGCCCGCCTTCTGAAAGGCCCAGCGTGGGCCTCCACTCGCCTTGTTTTGCGGCCACGATACAGTGTTGGCTTGGAAGCCACAACAATGCCATGATGTTTTGGAGACAGGAAGCCCCAAGCTGGCCCCGAATGAAGGACTTCCTGTGTTTAAAGTTGCAGGAATATCCGCTGACCAGCCCTGTTCAAATGCAAACACCCCAACTAGAGAGGACGAATGGCTAATTCAGACCAGCTGGACTCTTCGGGGCTGAACACAGGATAAAAATGAAAGGAATTCTTAGGAGCTTGGACCATACTTGAAAGCTAGAGAGGGTGTGCCATTGTTATTAAAGGACATAGTTGGTATAAATTTTCTGCTTCCAACTCAGCTTCGGTGAGAATAGAGTGAAACTAGATATTGAATAAGATTTGTCAATATCAAATGATTTTTTGCAGACTGAATTTGAAGGGACAGTACTCTTTAGAAAAGTAAAACCAGAAGCCATACAAGTAATTGTTTTATGCTTGTTGATTAAATAATATCATTTGTCTGTCTGCAATTATGAGGCTGCTAGCCTGTGAGGAAAAACCTGTTTGTCTTAGAGTTTTTCCCAGAATGGTTTCAAATTGGAACTTCCAGATCTTTCTGGAAGGCAGATGCAATTGGTGGTTTGGAGTATAAACATGTAAGAGAACTTACAATTCATATAGAATGTATTTTGAGAGAACCTGTGAAAAAAAACTTTTTGAAAGCTTGATGGTTCATCTTTATTGAAAAAGTATGGGTAAGCCACTTAGCAGGCCAGACTGTTTAAGGAGGAACCCCACCTGCCTGGGTAAAGGGGAAGATGAGGACGGCTATATAGAAGATTGCTATGTTCCACAGAGGTCCATATACGATACAATGCGGATAAATGAACAGATTGACCAGGGGTCAAAACTTAATCAGACGTCAAAAAGCACCATGGAGAAGATGGACGGAAGTACCATATCCAGCAATGGTACATTAGGAGCATCATCTAATGTTTTTGAATCTAGAGTACCAGAAGGCAAGAAGCTGGATGAGAGGATAATATTTGATGCATTAAAGCTAAGCAGTGATGTGCAGAAGTCAGCACCTGTGCCACCCAGACGTCGGCCAAATGCAGAGCGCAAAGATAATGTTAACAGGAGATCCTGGAAGTCCTTCATGCCACCCAACTTCCCAGAATTTGCAGAAAGGATGGAGGCTTCTCTTAGTGAAGTCTCAGAAGCTGGTGCTTCAAATCCTTCCTTGCATGAGAAAAAAGAATCCAGTTCTGCATTGACAGAAAGTTCTGGTCAGTTTGACCACAGGGAACCTCAGTCTGAGTCCGTTACTTTGGAACACATGTCCAAATCTGTAGATATTCCAGAAGTACAAAATGTAAAAAATTTGAGAGACTGCCAGGACTTCAGATTCCAACAGCACAGTGAGAGCTCTCCCCATGAATTCCAGCCTCTAGACTCAGAAGCTGCTGCAGCAAGTGGTAACACAGATGAAATGCAGGAGCACAGATTCTCAAGTGCAACCTGGCCCAGGGCCATGAAAAGTTCTTCCAAGGGAGGCTTCAGTGAGAAGCAGCACCCCCTTGGGGACACTGCCTGCACTGTGGAACTACCACCTCTCTCTCCTTGCCTGAGTGAAGAGCTGTTGGATCCAGAATTACATATGCTTATAACACCCAGCCTGAGAGAAAAAACAGAGTCTGAGTTAAAATTTGAGGAGGATGAGCGATGGATCATGATGGAGGCAGAGGAGGAGTGGGAGGAAGAGAAATTGTCAGAGAAGAGAAAGAGTGTTGTAGTTACAAACGAGGAGACAAGCATGGCAGATCCTTTTGAAGAAAGTGACCAAGCAAACACAGTAGCAGCAGTAGAGGATGGATCTGATTGTGTAGCTGTTCTTGCTCTTCATCAGATGTGCTGCTCTGTTGACCTGCAGCCAACTGGGGATCAACCTGCTTCAGTTCCCCAGGGTACGCCCCCTGACTGCACCTGTGTGCCTACAGGTGACGATGTTAGCAGTGAGATGAAAAACAGACCTGCTCAGGGGCTAGAGGGTCTGACCTCAGGGCTCCAGTGCCCTGTTGAAGCAGATCAGCTCTCTGACACAGATTCTGTGCAAATGTTTCTTGAACTTGAGAAGGAATGTTTATGTGAAGAAGGAGTAACTTCTTCAGCTGAGCTGCTGAGTCAGGCCTCTTCTGAAGGGCTGGCCCCAACCCAGGATGCAGAAGATTCACTTTTAATTAGTCATTCTCCAGGAGCTGCCTTAGAACAGGAGCAGCATGTGGGTTTTCTAAGTGTGAGGGTAAAGGACCCTGACACTGGATTAGATGGTGAACATTGCAATGCCCTGGAATCTTCTCAGGTGTCTCAAGCTGTTGAACTTAGTGCTCACCCTGATAGTAGGAGGGATACCTCCACTGTTAGCAAGGAGTGTGAAAAAGTGCCTTTTAGCCCTAAGACTGGTGGAAAATTTAAGCCTCTGGCTGATCTGGAGCCACTTGGAGAACTGGACACAGGAGGATTGCTGAACTCTAATCTCAGAGCCTCTTGTGAAGAAAACCTGCCAGTCTTTATTGCCTCTGAGCTAGCCAAAGAAAATGGCAATTTGTCCCAGGTAGACTGCAGTCAGACTGAGGGGAATGTGGAGGAGTATATGGAAAGGATCCCTCTCAGTTTTGCTTTTAACTATGAACAAGATGTTACCTCAGGACCTGAAGTAGAGGTGTTATCATCTGATTCAAATTTATTAACTGATGAGATTCAGTTAGAAAGTGAAAAGGGAGCTATAATTAGTCAAGAAGATAACAATCTGGCATCTTTGGAAAATATAGACCCTTATGAATTGTCCACGGAGAAAGTTTGTGATAAGGATGGTGAGACAAAAGAGCCGGATTGTCAAGGGAAGCTTTTAGGGAATGGAGCTCCAGCACATTTTCTTACAGACTTCCAGAGGAGGTCTTCTGAGTCAGAGGTTCTGAATCTGCAGCTGCTGGCTGGAGAACTGAGACTCAATAAAGCTGGAGCAGAAACCGTGAGTGATAAAGAAACTCAGCTGAGTGTGACTTTATCACAGGAAGGGGAGGTAGAAATGAGAGGGTTAGATTCAACCCTGAACATTTTTCCAGACGAACAAATCACCAAAGCCAGTAACACTGTACCAGGTTCAGAAGAGTGGATATCCAGCCAACAGACACCTGCCCCAGCTGCTGTAGGACCCATGCCAGGAGAGGATATCCCAGCTGTAGCATTACCTGCTTTGGAGGGGCCTGCTGCCAAAGCCTCTGCCTCAGAGGTGACTGCTGTAGCTACTCCAATAGTGCCCATCCAAAAGGAGGATATCCCAGTAGCTTCAGGGGTTATCTTAATGGAGGATGTTACAGCTGCTGCAATATCAGCTTCAGAACAGACTGCAGCCTCATCTGGTACAGTGCCCATCATAGATGAGGATGTTACCTCAGAGGAACCTGACACTCAAGCTGCTGAAGTGTTCCTCCCAGAGGAATCTGCCACACCAGCTCCTACAGGGCCCACCTCAGAGGAGCCAGATACTCCAACAGTTACAGTGTCTACTGCAGAGGAGCCTAACACCTGTGCAGGGTCTACACCAGAGGAGTGTACTGCCCCAGCCCTTGAAGAAACTATCCCAGAGAAGTCTGATACTCAAGTGGTTAGTATGTCCATCCCAGAATGGTCTGCTACTCCAGCTACTTCAGTGCCTGCTAAGGAAATTTTCTCTCCTGGTGGACCCTTCCTGGAAGGAACTACCCACACTGATTCAGTGTCCATTGCAGAAGAAACTCCTGTTCTTGAGAATGCTTCCTCTCCAGGAATGTGGATCAAAGAAGGTTTTGATTCTTCAGCATTTGGAATAAAAGAGGTGCCTGGCACAATGCTACATGGGAAAGTGCCTCTGGCTGCAACTGATGGATTAAATTCACATGAGGTAACTGTTGCTCATTTCACTGGCAGAAAAAGCCTAGAGCGCAGTGAGAATTGCAAGTTCTCTCACTTGGTGTTAGCAAGTGGTGGCATAGGTCTGCCCTCCTATCTTTTGTTAATACTGTGCCCCTGGGCTTGTTAATTCTAGATTTTCTATTGAGTTTAAAGGAGAAAGTATCTTAATTTTCTCCGGTATAAAATTTTATTCATTTTTTACTTACATATGTTGGAAGCCAAAGTAACACATTTGTAAATAGATGTTGGCTTAAATTTTTAAAAGCTTATTATCAGGAAAGTGTTATTTCTCTTTTGAAAAAAAGAAAAGAAAATATAGTAAGCCTGTTTCCTAAAATCTAGAGAGTTCATGTTTTTAGTGATGTGCAGTTAGGTAGAGTTACCCTGAGCTTTCAGCGAGAGGTGTCCTGAGTCTTCTCTCTCAGATTCCTCACTTGGTAAGGCAGAACCCTGAGATGATTGTGAGGATGAAGGGACAATGAGTTTATTTATGGTATCACAAATGCGAGGCTTCAGCTGTTGACCACCTCCCTTCATCCTGGAAGTAGATTTGCAGACAACACAGAAGTAGCTTAGGTGAAAGCAGTGTAAACATACAGATGTGTGTTGGGGTGGGCCATGGGGTGTATTGGATTGTTTTTGTGTTTTTTTTCAAGACTGGGTTTCACTGTGTAGCTCTGGCTGTCCTGGCACATAACTCTGTAGACCAGGCTGGCCTCAAACTCAGAGATCCTCCTGCTTCTACCCCCTGCGTGCTAGAATTAAAGGTCTTTGCAGCCACTGCCATCAAAACCTGGCCAAAGACTCTGTTTCTTAAAGCCAGAGGCGTACCCGGGGAAAGCTCAGTATGCGCTTATAGTCATCTTGCAAAACTGCTTTTATGTTCTTAAATCACTTTCCTTTTCTAGACTTTTATTTCTGAAGCTATAAAATGAGAGCATGAACCAGGATGGGTCTTTGAGCTCTGAGGTATTTGTTTTGTTTTGCTACAGAGTCTTGCCGTATGGTCCAGGCCAACGCTCAAGCTCTATTCTCTCGCCTCTGCCTCCTAAGTGCTGAGAGTACAGGCCTGACTAATTACACCCAGCTCTCAAAAAATCCTTAGACAACAGAATGTGGAAGTGAATAATTGAAGCAGTATTCCACTTCCTAAAGTCCATCTGCTTTAAGTAAAGAGTGAGGAGGTTGTTTGCGTTTGCCCAATCCTCAGGTCCCAGAGCACTTCTTCCTCACGGTAGCCACTCTTAATGGAATAGTGAAGATGAATTTTCTATAATATCACTGGGCACACATAAGATGGGTTCTCCCATCCTCCTCATTGCAGAATCTGTCATAGCAACCTTAAACTGTTAGAATACCGACTAGACATGCAACAAATGGTTTTCATTGTGTCCCTTAAGGTGCCAGCTTGGCCACAGATCCTCTTGCTTAGCTGAGTGATGGTAGGCCCCTCTTGGGGTCAGCAGTTATCTTGTTATGTAGCTTCCTGCCAAGTGAGAATTTGTTACCTTTCAGGTGGGTGGATCTTGATTTTGGGTTTTATGAAATGTGGGATTGATAACTGAGATTGCAGTTACCCCCTCCAGTTACAACAGCAGGCCAGTGACAGAACAATTCCTTGTGCGGGCATTTTTGAAATATGAAATACTTCTGGTATACAGCTACAGCAGCAGTCGGTAAAAAATGATTGAAAAAGAACTAATCTGATCTGCATATAGAGGAATTTAGAGAAATCCTCAATACTGGTCCCTCTCTGGGATATGTAATCCTCCAAGGATCCCTCCGGGTAGAGGAGATCCTCATTTTATGAAGTACTGCCTAATAAAATGACAGCAGAAGGAAATGGTGCTATCCCACTTCCTAACTCCCCACCCCCATCCCATCCCTGAAAAGTTGTCATTCTTTGAAGTGGGGTTATTTTAGGTAGAGTGTCATTATGTAGTCCTGATTGGCCTGGAACTCTATGTTGACCAGGCTAGTCAAGAGATCTCCCTGCTTCTGGCTTTGGGATTAAAGTTCTGGGATTAAAGGTATGCACCACTGCTATTTTGAAAATATTTATTGAATCCAGGAGTAGTAATGAATACCTACAATTTGAGCACTTGGGTCACCACGGTGAGCTGGGGGCTACGTGAGGTCAGCCTGGGCTATATTAAAATGGGTCAGCCTAAGCTATAAGTGAGGATGGGAAAGGGAGAAAGGGAGAAACACACTACTGAAATAATTATTAGTTGGATTTTTAAAAGAAGTTTTTCAGAAATGGACATGTGTCTGATTGGTAGAGTACTTGCCTGGTGTGCACCAAGTCCAGGGTCCATTTGTAGGAAATGGAAAACCGTTTTTTCCAAGGTTGTGTAAATTCCAGTTTTTATATTTTTAGAGAGTGTTTTTGGCATATGTGGCTCTTAAGGGAGGGTCCTATTCTGGCTGGCCTGGAATTCACCATGTAAGCCCAGGCTGGCCTCAGACTTATAGCAGTCCTCATGTGTCAGCTTCCTGAGTGCTGACACTGTAGGTGTGAATCGCCATACCTGGCTTGTAGGAGGTGGTTAGAAGCAAAGGAACTTAGGGTTTCTATGCAGAGATATTTTGAGCTCAACAAGTAATCCTAACCTGGAATTGATTTAGAGTAAAATGCTTCAGAGTTTATGTGCTTTGTATGTATAAATGCACGTGTGTATACCTAGCTAAAAATATAAACTTTCTGTTCTTAAAATATAAACTTCATAATAGATACTAACAAGAGATTGGTTAGAAGAAGCAAAATGTCAGTTTATTGTTTCTGTATTGTGATCTCAAGCTACTGAGAGCAGTCCCCAATTACTTACACCCTTGCCTATAAGTTCCCCCAATCTTATTTACAGTAAAAAGTTCACAGGAAAAAGGGGCAACCTTTATACAAAGTAGAGTTTCTGTAAAATTAAAATTAGCCAAGGAACTCTTTTGTAAGCAAAAATTGGGAGTATCACAACAATTCAGTGTTTGAGTGTCCATCTGATAGCAGATCTGTCATGAGTTTGTTTGCTTTCCCCTAAGCAATTTCTATACAAGGAGTCATTCATTGAAAATAAATAATTACTGAGTATCAACTTTGTGCCAGATCCTAGCCTCTTGCTGTGAATAGAGCTGGCATGGCGCCTGCCCTTGTGGGCCTTAGCGTGTGAGAGGCAGACGTGAAGCACAGAAGTGGCTCTTGTAAATCTATCATCATAAACTGACAGAGTAGGCTCAGAGACCATTGATAGAGTCAAAGAATACTTTGGAAGTAGAATTAAGACCTGTTGATGGTGTTTGTGGTGAAGGTGTGTCGTTTATCCAGGATGACATAGATTCTGGTTTATTCAGTTAAGTACAAGTAGTACTTAACTGGGCAGTAGTAAATTACTGATTTCAACAACAAATGTTAGGATTTGATTTAGGAAGAAGTAAATTTGAAGGAATGAGAAAGTAAGAGGTACTTTCTTTTGGAACCATTAGGTTCAAGGTTAGTGGTTGGTATGTAGAGAGTAAAGCAGTTGGATGTGAGGATTTGAAGCTTAGAAGAGAAAATTAAGTTATAAACATCTATCAGAGCTAATAATTTAGATGATAGATTAAATTGCCCAGGAAGGACATTAAAAGAAAGGAGATAGCTAGGCATGGTGGTGTACACCTACTAAGGTAAGAGGTTCGTGCGTTCCAAGCTAGTCTAAGCTATGTACTAAAGCTTGCCTCAAACAAAGAATTAAGTATTTTTAAGGAAGCCTTTGGGCTAACAGTCTCCATTTAGAGGTAAAGAGGAGAAGAGAACAAACCTTCAAAAAAGGTAAGTCAGTATTCAAATGGGAAACACAGTACCACCAAAGCGTAACTACAGCCATTACCAGTTAACACAAACACACAAATAAAAACAAATCTTTATTTTTTTTTAAAGATTTATTTATTTCATATATATGAGCACACTGTAGCTGTCCTCAGACACACCAGAAGAGGGCATCAGATCCCATTACAGATGGTTGTGAGCCACCATGTGGTTGCTGGGAATTGAACTCAGGACCTCTGGAAGAGCAGCCAGTGCTCTTAACCTCTGAGCCACCTCTCCAGCCCAAAACAAATCTTTAAATGATAGTGTGGATGTATTTGATTTGATTGAGTAAAGGACCCTTTAGTGTGGGCACTCTGTCTCTGGCATTCTCCCTCCATTTCTAATCCCTACCATCATCGGTCAATCCTTTATCCATCCCCAGCCTTACTCCTCTTGGTTTCTCTTCCAATTGATGTCTCTTAATGTTTCAGAATAGAGCTCTGTGGCACTTGTGGGGGGTTTTCCTGTAGTTTGTTGAAGCTGAATTCTTTGTAGTGTTGCTTAACAAAATACAATACAATCAAGTTGTAGAATAAAGTGAAGTGTCCTGGTGATTTCCTTCACAACCTTTGAGTTTTTTCCTGGGCCTTTGCCTCTCTATAGACTGACTTATCCATCCATAGGCATTCCTTTGAATTCATATTCCTTACTATAGTGTGATCTGTGGTCTGTTATAGAACAAAATTAGTCTTCCTTAAGCATTTGATTCTCTTAGGTTTATTTTGTCCTCTTTTGTTTTCTGTCATCTTCTGGCTTTAATAGACACACCTATCTTACTGAAACTGAAAAAACTTTATATAGAAGGTGGGGGTGGGTTATAGTCAAGCTGGTAAAAATGTGACTAGTTTTATGTTCTAGTAATTGAGACAACTAATTAAGGATACATGTTTATATCATTCTTTCCATTAAGACAATACATTTAGCAAATGTGTGTGAAAACTAAAGTTTTGGCATTTCTTTGTTCTGGTTTTTTTGTTTGTTTGTTTGTTTTTTGTATTTTGTTTTTTGTTTTTGAGATAAGGTCTCCTGTACCCACAGAGAGGCCTCAGTGTATGTGTAACTGATAATGAGCATGAACTTCTGACCTTCCTGCCTCCACCTGAGGCTGGGATTGTATAGGCTTGGCGGCTTACACCAGTTTTCCTTCTAACTTTTGAATTTACATTTTTTTGTTTGTTTCATTATGGACATGATCCATGGTCTCATCTTTTCAAAGTGTTTCGTATACCTATGTCTTACTTGGTACATGTGTCAGAGTTGTGGGCACATTTTCTCTTATAGATGGGGAGTACTGCTTCATGATGATTGCTTGTCTGTGGTCTGTGGCCCTGAAACAGAATGAAGTTAAATGGCCACAGGGGTATTAAGCTATGAGCTTTGCATTTTTTATACTGCTGATTTGTTTTGACTGATTGAGTTACCCATTCTAGCCAGGAAAGTGTACTGCCTGTTGTCAGTGTCAAATGTCTATTCTCCATGGTATTGTCCAAGAATTTAAGTACTTGTAATTTGATAGCATCCTTCCCTTTCAGGATGCAAATACATTGCATTTATTGTATAGTATTTTAATGCCAATAATTCAATGTTCCCTGTAGCTTTTAGCATTAAAAATTAAGCAGCTGATTTGAAAGAAGAAACCGAGTCATTAGATTAAAGACCTAAATAGTGCTGTAACTGTCCCTTGGTGTATGTTACACAAGGAGATATGTAACTGAAACATAAACCCACATGTCTTCTTGGTACCTCACTGTTCTGATGCCTACGTTTCCCCTTTGTTCCTTGTCCTCCTTTGTTAAGTCATAAATCTCTCAAGAGTGACCTGACAGTATGTGAGGTATATATAGACAGTTTAATGTCTTTATGGCAAATCTGCTTTTCTTTGCAATTCTCCAGATGTTTCAGAAAGAACAAGTGGATCCTCTTCAGGTGAAATTGCAGCAGGTGAATGGACTTGGCCAGGGATTAATTCAGAGTGCAGGAAAAAACTGTGATGTGCAGGGTTTAGAACATGACATGGAAGAGATCAATACTCGATGGAATACACTGAATAAAAAGGTGAGCTGGTGAGCAAGTGACACTTGTGCTGGGACTGGAAAGGGCAAAAAAGAGAAGTCTAGTCCTGAGATTGCCCTTGAAATGTAATGCCAACACAGTTACTGTTGCCATCTGTAATTACTAAGTGGGTTAGTAGTAGTGTAAATACAATGCTGTTCCCCTTCCTTGACTTTGAGCTCTCCATATCTGTGACACAGGTTGCACAAAGAATTGCACAACTGCAGGAGGCTTTGTTACATTGTGGGAAATTTCAAGATGCCTTAGAGCCATTGCTCAGCTGGTTGACAGACACCGAGGAGCTCATAGCCAATCAGAAGCCTCCATCTGCTGAGTATAAAGTGGTGAAAGCCCAGATCCAAGAACAGAAGGTAAGTGGGAACATGGAGCCAGTGAACCGAAGTGGACAGGGACAGACAGCACTTTGTTTATAGCTTAAAGAGCAGGTCCAGAGTTTCAGTAGAACTTAACCTACATGTGTCTATATTTTGTCCTATTTGCGTAATGTTAGCATGTTAATTATACATAATAATGGGTTTCATTATGACACTTATGCTTTGATCACACTCACCCTCCATTACCCTCTCTTGTCTCTCTTCTTTCTTCTCATCCTCTTCGTCTTCCCACCTCGCTGTACTTCTGCTTTGTGAGAGAGATCTAGTGAGTGGCACTCAAATTGCTCACAGGAGTATGAATACCCTGCCAGTGGCTGTACAACTGAAGAAATGTCTTCCTCTCTCCCATCTACTGTGTCGCAGATGCTGAGATCACGTGCTTAGTGAAACAGCATGTCAGGGTCGCCTGTCAGCATTAGACACACACACACTGTCTCTTCTGGCTCTCACACTCTTTCCTCCTTTTCGCTCAAGAAGAGGACAGACAGATGTCTTTATGACTTGGAACTCAACAGTCCTTTACTCCTCTGAGCCAGGGTCTCATGTGGCCCAGGCTTGGTCTGGAACATTATGTTGCTGAGAATGGCACTGAATTTCTGATCCCCCTGCCTCTACCTCCCAAGTGCTGGGATCACAAGTGTGAACTTCACTTTGTTTACGCAGCACTGGGGATGAGACCCAGGTTTTATGCACACTGAGCCAGCACTGTACCAGCTGAGCTCTGCCTCCCTAGTCCTCTATCTACCATGTTAGCTTAATTTCTATTCCTATGTAGTTTTGTTTTTACTGTTTCTTGCCAGGCATGGTGGCACATATCTGCAAGAACAGCTATTGGGAGGCTAAGGTAGGAGGATTTTTTTTTGTAGAGTTTCAGGCTAACCTTGACTACATAGGATCATGTTTCACAAATAACCAGGTACAATGAATGTACACCAATGGGTAAAAACTTTTTAAAAACTGCTTATCTTAAAAGAAATTCTGTCTTTTTTTAGTTTTAGGAAGATATAACAAATGAAGTTGTATATCATTTACAGCATATGAGATGATATTTTGATATATGTATATAATACATTGTGAAATGTCTGCCTTCAGCTGGGCAACATATCTGTCATTTCAAATCCTAATGAGGTTTCTGTGTCTTTTGCTTCTTTGTTTACTGAGATTCTATGTCTGACCTGAAATTCACTATGTAGACCAGGCTGGCCTCAAACTCAAAGATCTTCCTGCCTCTGCCTCCTAAGTATTGGAACTAAAGGTATGCACCACCATTCCTGGCAAATGTGCTTGTCTCTGTCACCTGTCAGTAATAGAGTGTCAGCCATGGCACTACTTAAAAGCTGAGGTGAATGGGCATGGCAGGAACTGTACTATACCACATACTTTTGGGGCCAAGAGTGCATTGTTCAATTACGCTTCAGATTCATTGTGATGATTGTATGTGTGTGTGTGTGTGTGTGTGTGTGTGTGTGTGTGTGTGTGTGTGTGTGTGTGTGTGTGTGTGTGTGTTCTGTCTTCTTCAAGATAGGGTCTCCCTATGTAGACCAGGCTGGCCTCAAGATTCATAGAGATCCACTTGCCTCTGCTTCCCCAGTGCTGGGATTAAAGGTGTGTGCTACTACACCTGGCTCTGGGTTTATTTTTAAATGACCCTTTGTTGTTACTTTCCTTTCTCTTTAAACATACCTGTCACAGTTGCTCCAGCGACTCCTAGATGATCGCAAGGCCACAGTGGAAATGCTTCAAGCAGAAGGAGGCAGAATAGCCCAGGCTGCTGAGCTGGCTGATAGAGAGAAAATCACTGGGCAGCTGGAAAGCCTTGAATGTAGATGGACTGAGCTCCTCAGCAAGGCAGCAGCCAGGTAAGGGTTTGAGACCTGTTTGCAGGATTGTTCTGCTGCAGTCACTCAAGTGCTTACGAGCTCTTGGATAATTCATGTATGGTTTTGGAGAGTGTTCAGTTACTGATGGGTGATACGTGTTTAGAGATAATCCACATATCACTCACAGCAGCTGAGCTTTAATTGCTCACAGATTTTGAGATCAGAGATGTTTGATGTGACTGGTGGTGGTGCTGCCCCAGAGTCGCTGTTCAAATAATGGATGCAGACCCCTTGCCTTCTAGCAAACTGACAGTCTGGGTTTCTGAAGCAGTTTGTTTCCTCCCTTCACATATACAAACAGTGTTTTAATAGTCAGAATTGAAACTTGACAGGTCTTTTCTGTTACACTGATACTTGTTGTTTTTTTGCATCCTGAGCTAGTCTATGATACTGTTATATTTATAGGCATCCAAGAGATAGGTATTTTCTAATAAAATAGGCTTATTAAATGTAACTTGAATAAAAGAAATGTTAAGTAAAGTTTTACCAAAATACATCACACAACCCTGATTCTCCCCCCCCCCCCATATCCCTACGCCCATACCAAGGATTGAACTTAGGACTTTATCAATGCTGGTCAAGAGTTCTACTTGGGGGCTGGAGAGATGGCTCAGCAGTTAAGAGCACTGGCTGCCCTTCCAGAGGTCCTGAGTTCAATTCCCAGCAACCACATGGTGGCTCACAGCCCTCTGTAATGGGATCTGGTGGCCTCTTCTGGTGTGCAGATGTACAGACACACAGATATACATTAAATAATTTTTTAAAAACTAAAAAACAAAATCTTCTACTGAGCTGCATGCCTCCACAGTACCAGACCTTTTACAATGGCTAAGTACAGTCTGTTCTCTGTGTCGGAATCCAGCGTTATGACCTTTTATTACTAATTTGGTACTCATACTGGTTGGTTACTTATTTCCGTTTTTTTTTTTTTTTTTTAATCTAAGACAACTTCCTCTCTCCTTTTTAGTTTATGGTATACTTAAAGCCCAAGTTTAACATTGACATTATATAGAATTTAAGATTCCAAATGACTTAGAAAGTATGTGTGTGTTTGTCTTAAATTTGGCTTGAAATTGTCAGAAGCCTAACTGGATTTTTGAAACTGGGAGGGGCTTTTAACTCACAGGAGTAATCTACTCTTAACTCACATACAGGGATAGCAAGGATAGAATAAAACATGAAAACAGTTGATTTGGAGCTCCTTCAAGTCGTATTTGTTGTAGCCCTATGTTCAGGTTGTGCACACAATGCATTCCATTCTGATGTGCATCAGTGTGGTCTAAGCTCTGCTAGAAGAGCTCCTTCTATCCTTAGCCTGCTACTACTCATGAGACAATTAGAGAAATCTTTGTCCAAGCCATCAGGGTTAGCTTTCTTTTAATCATGGGATAATTATCCTGCCCACCTTAGAGAAGGTCAGTGGAAATGGATGCTGTGAAAACTTTTACAGCTACAAGTAGTCCTACCAAGTAAGGCATGCTCTGTTTACTGTGAGCACTTAGACCACGCCTGGTGAAGACTGCTCTTACTGAATTTCATTCTGCACGACTCCTAATGTGACTCTCTGCCTGAGCAACTTGTTCTGTGTGTTTGTGTAGGCAAAAGCAGCTGGAGGATATCTTGGTTCTGGCTAAACAATTCCACGAGACAGCTGAGCCTATTTCTGACTTCCTATCGGTCACAGAGAAAAAGCTTGCTAACTCGGAACCTGTTGGCACTCAAACTGCCAAAATACACCAGCAGATTATTCGTCACAAGGTAGGAAGGTGATGCCACAGATGAAACAACCAGAGGTAGACCTGACAAGGCACAGCTTCCTCTAGATGTTCCATGGAGTTTTTAGTTTAGGATGAAGCACATCTTGGAAAAGTTAGGTTGGGTTGGAGTAGAAGTAGACATTGACTAATAGGTGAACATCGAGAGAGAAGAGCGGCTGTGTCACTTCTCTCATTGTTTTTGCTGCGCAGCAGGTGGATTTTATTTTAATTTGTTCTGTTGTTATTCATTGTGTCATGTTTGCTTTTCATTTTCTTTTCTGTTACTCATTTTTTTCCATCTGGATTTCCAGGCTCTAGAGGAAGAAATAGAAAACCATGCAGCAGATGTGCAGCAGGCAGTTAAAATCGGGCAGTCCCTCTCCTCCCTGACATGTCCAGCAGAACAGGGCATCATGTCAGAAAAGCTAGACTCATTGCAGGCCCGATACAGTGAAATTCAAGACCGGTGCTGTCGGAAAGCATCCCTGCTTGAGCAGGCACTGTTCAATGCTAGACTGTTCGGGGAGGATGAGGTGGAGGTGCTCAATTGGCTGGCTGAGGTTGAGGACAAGCTCAGTGCAGTGTTCGTAAAGGATTACAGACAGGATGTCCTGCAGAAACAGCATGCCGACCACCTGGTATTTGTGTTTTCATTCTTATGGTTATGTTACTGAATTATTTTGTCATTTTGACATGTATTTCTTTTCATTTCTCTTTCTTTTAATTTCTTTTCCCCCCTTCATTCCAAATACTTCAACTGTATTGTGTGAATTGCATATTTATACGTACAAGTGCATAATTGAGTTGTTGCCAAGTACTAAATCTTTCTGGATAGGCCATGAATAAATACTTACATTTAACAAGCTGAACTGATGATTCTAAATTGTACAGGTTAGAGTCAGGGTCCATCTCAATTGCACATTGGGTAATTACATCAATGGATCAGTAGGTTTTCATTTGAGCAGATGAGGGCATTCTGTAACAAACCACATACATCTGAATGGTGGCCATAATCTCATCATGTACCTGTACCTTAAGAGCATTTCTGAAATCCTGGAGATTCTGTGTCATCTTATACAATGCGCCTGTTTTGATCTTTTTTTAATTATGTGTCTGTGTGTATATGTGCATGTCAGTGCAGAGGCCAGACATGTCAGATCTGTGTGGAGGTGGATGCCAGCTGCCTTTTGGTGGTGGTGGGAATCAAACCCAAGTTCTCTGGAAGAGCGGTTCCTATTCTTAACTGCTGAGCCTTCTCTCCAGCCATGTTTCAGTTTTCTTTACAAAGTATCGTTATTTTAGACATAATGAGCATTTTCGTTATGTTTCATTTCTAACCTTCTTGTGTTTGAGTTTGATACTGGTTGATTGGTAAAGCTGATTTTATCCTAAATCTTTCCTCACCTGGCACAAAAGAGAACTTGCTATAAAGCATTTCTTAGTTGTGTTTAGTAGAGTAACCAAAGAGATAAATGAAGTAGTCAAATGTTGATTGTGAACTGAGCTGCTAATCTCCTGATGTGTTGTCCTTTTAAAGTCTCAGAGTTCATCCCTCTGTTATGCTATAGTTTCGAAATTAATGCTCTTCTTCCTTTCAGGCTTTAAATGAAGAGATTATTAATAGAAAGAAGAATGTAGATCAAGCTATTAAAAATGGTCAGGCTCTTCTAAAACAAACTACAGGTACTTTGAAAAGTGTACCTCCTAGCACCTCTTTGAGATTGTTTTATTTTATGTTTTGAGTATTTTGCCTATATGCATATCTGTGCACCACATGTGTACTCGGTACCCTCAGAGGCCAGAAGAGGGCATTGGGTCCCCAGAACTGGAGTTACAGGTTGTTATGAACCACCCTATAGGCTCTTTTGGAACCAAATCCAGGTCCTCTAAGCCATCCTGCCAGCCTGACTCTGTTCTTAAAGATCATAAGCACGCAGTGTTGGCCATTGCTCTTGTTTGATGGGAACCTTGATATTTCTGATCATATTGCTGTACGTGCTCCAGGGAAGCTGCTAACATGTTCATTTTCTGCTAAAACTTTCGAAAACTACAAGACTTAGTTGTCTTATCTGGTTATAGATGACAGTTCCTCCTACCTCCTAATACACTGAACACTCAGCAAAGTTTTGGGAACATCTAGAGGCACCTGCAGCTGAATTTTGAGCTTAATCTCAGAAATGATTTATGTGGTTGGGGGTTCATTTCCAGTTTCCCCTCAGTTTGGGATATTAGGTGAAGTCAGGACATAGCAAGAGTCTATGAAATGTAAGCTCTAATTTAAAGACAGATTAAAGGGTTCCTTCCATCTCCATCCTGAGAGCTCCTTCATGCTCTCTCTTCTTCACAGGTGAGGAGGTGTTACTTATCCAGGAGAAGCTGGACGGAATAAAGACCCTTTATGCAGACATCACGGTCACTAGCTCCAAGGCCCTCAGAACTTTAGAACAAGCCCGGCAGCTGGCCACCAAGTTCCATTCTACATATGAGGAACTGACTGGGTGGCTGAGGGAGGTGGAGGAGGAGCTGGCGGCCAGTGGAGGACAGTCTCCCACAGGGGAGCAGATACCCCAGTTTCAGCAAAGGCAGAAGGTATGCCATCATTTTACACTCTAACAGGAAAGAGGTTCCGTCTTTGTCTGAATCATGTTTCCTTACCTTTACCTCAGAACTAAACCATAACCAAAGCATAGGACTGTAGTGAAGAGGAAAGAAGCTGATTTCCAGGTACCTAGGAAGTTCGCTTGCCGAGTCACGCCTAATTCACCTCCACCGTTCGTTCATTCTCTAAAAAGGAGGCACGATTTGGAGACCAGAAGAAGACAAGTGAAAAGGAGGCAGGGGAGATGGATGAGGGCACTGGAAGGGAACGAACAAGAACAATTGAGGAAAGGAATTAAGTGGGGGAGGTGCTTCATAGTTCTGATTCTGCTTCAGGGTCAAATGCAGTACTGGATGCACAGAAATTCTATGTGGGTATTTGTTATGTTAAATGCCGCTAGTTAGAGCATTAAGGAATAGAAAGAAAGAACTGTTGTTTTATAGGAAGCAATGTGGCTCAAATTTTGCAGACTGTTGTAAGTAAGCAGCAGTTAAGCTGAAAATCAGGTTTCAAAATGATTGAAAATGTAAGGCAGAGAAAAAAAGCTGAAGGAAGGAGGTCAGTGCCCTGCTGGGATGTGTGCTGGAGATAGGCTCCCCCCACACCCCAACACACACACTGCTGCTGCTGGGCTTAATTTAGCAAGGCGTGGCCTGAAAACCTTTCCCTCCTTAGGAACTGAAGAAGGAGGTCATGGAGCACAGGCTGGTGTTGGACACCGTGAATGAGGTGAGCCATGCGCTCCTAGAGCTGGTGCCTTGGAGAGCCAGAGAAGGACTGGATAAACTTGTGTCTGATGCCAACGAGCAGTACAAACTGGTCAGTGACACCGTTGGACAAAGGGTAGATGAAATTGATGCTGCTATTCAGAGATCACAACAGGTAAAGTTTATAATTCTGTGTGCTAGTGTTTTAGGCCACGGAATGTATGTATGGTGTCTAGTGCTATAACCTACATAAGTACGGGCTCAAGAAGAATAATGAGATCAAAATAAATAGAACAGGGGTTGGGGATTTAGCTCAGTGGTAGAGCACTTGCCTAGCAAGCGCAAGGCCCTGGGTTCGGTCCCCAGCTCCGAAAAAAAGAAAAAAGAAAAAGAAAAATAAATAGAACAAACATTCTTTAATAATGGGAATCTCTTTGAAGAGATTTGATCCAGATTAGAACCAAAATACTCAAGCACTTGGTACACTGAAAACCTTGCAAAAAGAGTCCTATGTTAAAGCTATCTTTTTATTTATTTGTTTTTGGGTTTTTGTTCATTTGTTTTCCTTTTATATGTGTGGGTGTTTTTTCTGCATATGTCTGTGCACCATGTTTGTATCTGCTACTAAAGAAACTAGAAGAGGCCAACACATGGGTTCTGTAAACTAAACCCAGGTCTTTTGAAAGAGCTCTTGACCTCTCTGTACTATTATTCTCTCTAACCGTCTCCCCGCCTCCCTTATGTAGGCTCTCACTGTGTAGCTCCATCTTAGCCTTAACTGCACAGAAATCAACCTGCCTCTGCCTGCTGAAAGTTGGGGTTTAGGTGTACAGCAGCACTATTTTAGCATTCAATGGGAAAGGGAAAGATACCAAGAACTATAATTACTTTCAAATATGCAAACCAAAATAGCACAGCCACCCAAAAGAGAATCTTTTAGTAAACACAGGTTTCATGTTTCCCTTTCTCCTTCTGCTTTGGGGGAGGGGAAGGCCTTCATCTTCCTAAGGCATTGCTGTGTCACACAGCTGGCCATGTATGTATTACTATGCCAGAAACACACACACACACACACACACACACACACACACACACACACACACACACACACACATGACTAGATAATTCCTTGGATTCGCAGTGATAAACAAATGTTTTCTGAACTATGAAGACTTTTTTGACTCCAGCTACATCCCCAATTTGTCTTTAGGCTTGTCCCTAATCAGTGCCAGTTATCGTCACTTACAACGTAATATACTTGGGAAACTGACTTCTCACACTCTCCCTATACACATATACTTTGAGACAGTGTGATGTGGCCTAGTCGTCCCCCAACTCACATTTCTTCACATCCCAAGTACTAGGATATAAGCCTTCTCCACCATGTGCAGTTCATTACTTTTCTCTTTAAATATAGGTTTAGCATCACCTAATCCACAATATCTAGAAGATGCTAAACCAGTCATGTTGTCTATATAAATATTCTAAAATTCAGAATATTTCTGTTCCTAAGCATTTCCAATAAGGGGAAGTATCTTAGTTAGGGTTTTATTGCTGTGAAGAAATACCATGACCAAGGCAACTCTTATAAAGAAAAACCTTTTTCTATTTATTTATTTATTTATTTATTTATTTATTTATTTATTTAATGTATGTGAGTGCTCTATCTGCATATGCATATGCATGCCAGAAGAGGGCTTCAGATCCTAGTATAGATGGTTGTGAGCCACCATGTGGTTGCTGGGAATTGAACTCCATACCTCTGAAAGAGCAGCAGACAATGCTCTTAACCTCTGAGACATCTCTTCAGCCCCCAAAGGAAAACATTTAATTGAGGCTGGCTTACAATTTCAGAGGTTTAATCCATTATCATCATAGTGGGAAGCATTATAGAATACATACAATCATGGAGTTAGAGAAGGAGCCATGAGTTCTATGTCTTGATCCGCAGGCAGCAGAAGGGGACTGTGTTACACTGGCCAGACTTAAACATATATGAGACCTCAAAGCTGGCCTCCACAGTGGCACACTTCCTCCAACAAGGCCATACCTCCTTATAGTACCACTCTGGCCAACCATTCAAACACATGAGTCTATGGGGGGGCCAAACCTCTTCAAACCACCACAGGACCTTAAACAGAGATTAGCAAAATTGAAGAAAAGGTTATAAAAATTAGAGCACTCTTAATGATCAACAGTTATACAGAGAATGTTCTTAGGTCTTGTGATTGAGTTTGGGGTTCTTCTTGATCCCATCCATCATCTGAGCAAGTTCTTTCAAGTTAACACTACTCAGCTATCCATTTTCATTATAAACTTATATTTAAACACCTACATCTAGGCATGATGGTACACACTTGTAATCCCTTAGGAGGCTAACGTAGAATTATCACAAGTTACCTGGGTTCCATCAAAAGGCCTTGTCCCAACATAAGTACAAGATAATAAGTATTTTATTTGTAAGTAAATCTACTACTGTTTAGTGTTAGAATTGGAAAGTCAACAGAGTACCATTCCATTAAAGTTCTCTGATTAGAAGCATACTTTGAAAGATTCTGTTATTTTTACTAAGTTTTATAGCTTCTTTTGAAGGAGTTGAATTTAAATTTTCTATATCTTTGTTATAATTTTATTTTATTTTTGTTAATTTTGTGAGACAAGATATGCCTGTGTAATGCAAGCTGGCCTCACACACAATCCTCCTGCCTCAGCCTCCCAAGTGATTGAATTATAGGCATGTAGTACCACATCTGGCCTAAAGTAACACGCATTGTCACCCCTGTCCTCCCTGTGGTGCTGGGGATTGAGCCACGGCCTCATGCTTATTTAGCAAGTGCTTTACCATTTGCCACAAAGTCCCCATCGCTTGGTTTGTGAGTCTTAATGAAAGTGTTCCCAGTTCTAAATTTACTTTTTGAGGTACAACTATATTTCTGAAAGTCCAGGCCTTTCTGTGTTAAGATAGTTTTCAGATGCAGGAAGGAGATGTCGGCTGTGTATAACCTGTTCATTTTTCCTGACTATTAGTACGAGCAAGCTGCTGATGCAGAACTAGCTTGGGTTGCTGAAACAAAGCGAAAGCTAATGGCACTTGGTCCAATTCGTCTAGAACAAGACCAGACTACTGCTCAGCTGCAGGTACAAAAGGTAAATACAGACGAGCCAAGCGCTCCCCTGTCCTGACGGGGATGAGTTTGTGACATCTCAGATTAAGTAGAATGGTTTAATAAGTGATGGTAGAAGTTAATCGATAAATACTTGAGTGAGAAAAATATATTTTGCTTTGTGGAAAAGGATAAATAAACCTTTGAATCGGAGAAAGAATAGTTAGCGATTTTCTAGAAAATTTAGGAAGGAAAATGTTTCTGTGAACAGCTAGAATGATAAGCATCAAAAACACTTTGAAAGAGGATAGGTAAGAGTTGAACTTTAGGGGTTGGGGATTTGGCTCAGTGGTAGAGCGCTTGCCGAGGAAGCGCAAGGTCCTGGGTTCGATCCCCAGCCCTGAAAAAAAAAAAAAAAAAAAAAAAAAAAAAAAAAAAAAGTTGAACTTTAAGGATACTTCTTAAGTATTTGTAAAGCTAGGAATTTCATTTGGTGTCGACACTTCACCAGTACAGACACAGAGCAGGGTCCTCTCACTTCCTGATTTAATCCTAGTTCACTCTTCAAAGGCTTTCTCCATTGACATCATTCGACACAAAGACTCCATGGATGAGCTCTTCAGTCACCGAGGAGAGATCTTTAGCACATGTGGGGAGGAGCAGAAGGCTGTGCTGCAGGTGAGTTACACTTGTTCTTCGTGCTGCTGCTTTGTAAAAACACTTTACATCCCGGTGGAAGCATCCCTCCCTCCTGTCTCAGCTCCTCCCTTCTCCCCGCTTTCTCTCCCTTTCTCAGAGGAGGGGAGGCCTCCCATGGACATCAGCCCACCTTAGCACGTCAGGTTCAGGAGGACTAGGCGCTTCTTCTAGTGAGCCTAGACAAGGCCGCCCAATTTGGGAAGGAGATCTAATGGCAGGCAAGAGAGTCAGAGACTGCTTCAGTTGTTAGGGATCCTGTGTGAAGACCAAGCTACACATCTGTTACATATGTGTAAGGGCCTAGGCCAGGCTGCTTTTCTTAAATCATGGTAAATTGAAAGTGGAACTACAAAATAAAGTTTTTAAAGTGTTTTGGTTTTTTTTTTTAACCTGCTGGACTTCCTGATTACTGATAGGTCAGGGCATGGTGGTACATGCCTATACCCCAGCACTTGAGAAAGGCAAAAAGATCTCAAGTTCCAAACTAGTCTATGTTGTGTTTGACCTGATCTGAAAAGTACCACCCAAGGTGCATGGTAAGCACTATTTTCTTGGCTTTAAAAAAAAAATACTTGATCTGTTCCTTTTAAGCATCTGAAGAGTAAGTGCTAGGTTTAGAAACGTTTTCTTTTAAGCCAACACTTTGCAGTGTCCACTTTCTTATTTTGTTGGGCTAATGTTGTCTCATTGTTGTGTCTCTTTTGTCGTTAGTTTGCTCACTTTTTGAAACTAAGCTCTGGTTGTCGTGGAACTCAAAGAAATGACCTGGCTCTGCCTCACCACCACACCTAGCCCTAGAAGATTATTTTTATTATGTCTTTCTTGTTCTGTTTTACTACCTTTTAAACTAAATTCGTACTTTTTAGATTCTAGAAATAATGCATATGTATGCTAAATTTGAATTAAATATAAAGAGGAAACTTAAAAAAAATCACTTATTTTATTAGTCCATCTTTTTTAGTGTGTTTTACACTTGAGAGAGAGAGTGTGTGTGTGTGTACAATTTATACATACCTTTATACATACCTGCTTTTTTTGTTTTGGAAAAAGAGTTTCTAATAGTAATCCTTTTTTTCCTTTTACTGTTTGTCTCCTAGGAGAAGACCGAGTGCCTAATACAGCAATATGAAGCTGTTAGCCTGCTTAACTCAGAGCGCTATGCTCGCCTAGAGCGAGCACAGGTCTTAGTGAACCAGTTTTGGGAAACGTACGAAGAGCTCAGCCCCTGGGCTGAGGAGACCCTAGCGTTGATAGCACAGCTGCCGCCTCCTGCTGTGGACCATGAGCAGCTCAGACAGCAGCAGGAAGAGATGAGGGTACGGAGCATGCGATTCTCTTGGGTGAAAACGGGCTATGTAACCTCCTGGAAAACTGCAGCTATAAGGCCTGCAGGACGAGTTTTATTTACAAAGTTAATTCCTACCCAGAATTTCTTTTCATGATGAAAATTCATGTTAGGTTTTCTTCATTGTTCAATATTAATTGACTAAAGAATAAGATTATAGATGTGTCAAGAAGCTGTCGGCCATGTATGGTAGGTAGCACATGCTTGTAGTCCCAGCATTCTGGATGTTGGGGTCATGATCTAGAGGACAGCCTGGGGTACAGAGAAGTTCTGGTCCAGGCTGGGTGATAGTAAGACTGAGTCTCAAAAGGTTGATTTAGATGAGAAAGACATGTAAAGCACCTTTGTAATAGGGATCAAAAGAGCTAACTAGGGCTGGGGGAGGGGGGGTGGAGCGTGGTGGTAGAGTATTCGTCCCAGGCCTGTGGCCCAAAGTCAGATCCCCAGGCTACAAGAAAAAACAAAGAACCAACTAAATCGAGGAAATTTGAAATGTTTCTGAGACTTGTCAGATATTATTAGGTGTGACTGGATGGCCCTTTCGTTTGATTCGAGTAAGAGCTGTGAAAGAACTAGTCAGAAAGTATTTGCCTCCTATACTTAAGAAGAAAAAGAAATTCGTAGACGTAGCAGCTAAACTGTTACTGTGAGTGATGCTTTACTTGTAAGTGTTCGCTTCCGGTTTACGGTTCCTCCTCAGTACTGTTACCATCTTTCCTTCTTTCTTTTCTTCCTTTCTTTAATGGAGAGAACTGACTTGTACAAGTTCACCTCTGATTCCTTTTTTTTTTTTTTTTTTTTTTTAGATTTATTTGTTTCATGTTTGTGAGTACACTGTTGTTTCAGACACACCAGAAGAGAACATCAGATCCCATCACAGATGGTTGTGAGCCACCATGTGGTTGCTGGGACTGAACTCAGGACCTCTGGAAGAGCAGTCAGTGCTCTTAACCACTGAGCCATCTCTCCAGCCCTCCCATATTTATTTAAGTAAAAGGTGTAAACTAAGCATAGCAGCAAAGTCAGAGTGGCTGAGTTACCAAATGATTGCTATTCTCAAGCCACCTGCTTGCTGACTCAGTCTGAAGTGTAGACATACTAAGCTATGTAAATTAGAATGTCATGCAAAGACATAAAGACCAGCATGACATAGTATCAGGGTAGGAGGTGAGGCAGGCTATGCCCAGGAGGGTTTCCTTAGTGATTGGACCTCTGATCTGGTTTGGGAACTTAAGAGAATTATATAGCTGGAGCCCAAGACTCCCCATAAACAAGGAGAGAGTAGGACTTGCTGATATTACCTCTGAATAACTGCTCGCTATTTTTGGTTTGTTATGATCTAAGAAACCTCACTCTTGGCCTCACTCCTTATGTTTTTGTAGATTATTGCTTGTTCTCTTCACTCATTGTATTTTAATTCATATTTCTTCCCATAGCAACTAAGGGAATCCATTGCTGAACACAAACCTCACATTGATAAGATACTAAAGATAGGTCCACAACTGAAGGAGCTAAACCCTGAAGAAGGGAAAATGGTTGAAGAAAAATACCAGAAAGCAGAAAACATGTATGCCCAAATAAAAGATGAGGTTCGCCAACGGGCCCTGGCTCTGGATGAGGCTGTGTCCCAGTCTGCTCAGGTATGTGTGACTGTTAGGACCCTCTGCTGTACACTGGCCTAAGGAAAGGCCCTGTGTTGCCGACACAGCATCTGTAGAGCAGGAACCTCTGCTTGCCTTTGTTCCCAGCACCGTGCACTGAAACTGCATGAGAGGTAAAGGCCTGGCTGGGAGATGTAAATGTTTATTGATGGTTTCTCTGAAAGCTTCATGCTATAATGACTCTTTAGCAGGGACGATATGAAGATGAATTAATTTTGTAGATCCCAAACCAGTAATTACTCAACAAAAGTCAGGTCCCAGCTGGGCCTGTTAGTGGTAAGCTTTAGAACAGCAGCACATTAACATGAGCAGCCAACTTTTTAAGTTCACAAAAACTGTGTCCAAAGGGAGAAGTACACCAAAAAGGGAAATCCACCAGCGGTAGACTTTATAGCATGCGACTGCTCCCTTCTCAACTAATATATTGCTGTTAATGGCACATTCGTCGTGTCTGGGTGTTTATTCCTGTGTTGAGTCAGTATTTTTGGTCAATACTTGTACTTACTCAAGTTTCCCACTCCCGTCCCATCTCACCCCATTGTGGAATGTGTTCCTTTGTGTTGTTGCCGCCTGCTCCTGTCTTCCTCACACCGCCTCATCCCATTGTTGTGTTGACTGCGCCCACCATTACAGATTGCAGAGGTAAGGTGCCCACTCATGCCCATGGGAACCTGTTTCTCTGAGAGCTGAGGACATTGCATAGAAGAAAGCTTCTCTTACCTTTTTTGGAAGTTTAGTGTGACCATCTTGTTTGGGGTGGAGTATAAATGTTAAAGAGAGATGGAAAATGATTTTGTTAAAGAAATTTTTCTTGTAGGGCACTTAACATCGATCAGTCTTGCTCAGTATTAAATCCAGAGTTGGTTTAGATGGGTTTCTTTTTTAAACAAAAACTCATCTGTGCTGTTCTCACTTTCCAATTTTATATCAAATCATAAATAAAAATGTTATGGTTTTATTCAAAGTACCAGGAAAGTGTGAAGGTTCGATTACCCTTCCCTCTTACCTTTCAGCATGGCCCTTTTCCTTTGTCCCACACTGAGTCGTCAGACTGCATACCATAGTACTTCAGCCTCCCAGCCATTCCACATGTTAAGCTCCCATCCATGTACATAGCGGTGGAGGTCATCTAACCTTGTCCGGTCTGCTGCATGCACTCTCTCATCTGAGATGCTAAGTACTCACTCTGACAGGCTTGTCCCTTTCTGACTTGGAGAAGTATTCTGACAATACTAACCATTTTTGTTTTATTTTTGGTATATTACTTAGCATTTTTTGAGTCACAAAATAAATACTGCCATTTCCCCTCTCTGGGCCAGCTCTAGTATACTGTATCTATTTTTTTTTTTTTTAAGCCATTGTGCTAGGCTGAACACAGGCTATCCTAAACAATAGGTTTATACTTATGGCCTCACATGCCCTCCAGTATGGTGAAGTATTGCTGTGGTGTCTAACAACCCAACCTTGTTTAGTTTCATGATAAAATTGAACCCATGTTGGAGACTCTGGAGAATCTGTCCTCTCGCCTGCGAATGCCGCCCCTGATCCCTGCTGAAGTAGACAAGATCAGAGAGTGCATCAGTGACAATAAAAGTGCCACCATGGAGCTGGAAAAACTGCAGCCATCCTTTGAAGCCCTGAAGCGTCGGGGAGAGGAGCTCATTGGGAGATCACAGGGAGCAGACAAGGATTTGGCTGCAAAAGGTACTTGGTGGATCTAATTGTTTTTAAGAAAGATAATAGAATGGACTGCAGGCTGTGGATCTCTCCAGCGTCCTACCCAGAGCCACTTCTCAAGTAATGAGGATTCCAAAAAGTCTGTGGAATTCATTTAGAATTCAGAACACATTTCCCTATTGAAATAAGGTTACAATTGGAAGCTCAATTCCCAGGCCAGGAAACAAGTGTTCCTTTAACCCCTGATGTGAGTATCACAGTATCAATAGTGGGCAGAACATAACCACCTTTTGTAACACTTTCCATGGGAAATTTGCAGAAAGTTCAGTGAGAACATTAGAAGGAAGCGTTTCCATCTCAGCCCTTTGTGAGTAACAGGCTTTTATCTTACTGGACATTTGTGTGGTATTTTCAGATTGCTTCTGTGGTTGCTTTCTGAGGAAGATCAACATATTAGAAAATAAGCAGAGGCCTCTGTTAAAGTAGACAAGTAGAGATGATAGTGAACTATAAATAATGTCAGAAGTAGATTGAATTTCAGGGGAAATTAGATTCGGAATTTAGAGAGCCTTGTGTTCACATCTCCTCTTTGCTCCTTCAGAAATCCAGGACAAGCTGGATCAAATGGTATTCTTTTGGGAGGACATTAAAGCACGGTCTGAAGAGCGAGAAATTAAATTCCTTGATGTCCTTGAGTTAGCGGAGAAGTTCTGGTATGACATGGCAGCCCTCCTGACCACCATCAAAGACACACAGGAGATTGTCCATGACCTGGAAAGCCCTGGCATTGACCCGTCCATCATCAAGCAACAGGTTGAAGCTGCTGAGGTAACAAAGACATGAAGCACCATCTTGTATGTGGGTCCTTTAACATGCTGTATCCATGTTATTAGGGTAACATGCTGTATCCATGTTATTAGGGTATGCGTGTGGTTGTATGTGTGCTGGTGGTGATGGTTTGTTTTGTTTTCGTGGTTTTCTTGCTATGCTGAGGATTGAACCTGGGGTTTCATACATGCTGAGCAAGTGCAGGGCCACCGAGCTAAGCCCCGGACCCCTGAGTTACATTGCGGTAGCTGCCAAGCCAGGCTGAGTGTCGTGAAAGCTTTGTTTTGTTTTTAATGTGGAACTTTTTTCACTTTTAGGAAGAAAATTAGAAATTCTGAATTCATCATCCAGGGATAGCAAGTTACTTAAACACATCTTTTTCTAGTCTTTCTGGGCAGTCTAATTTTCACTAGACTGACTTCACATGATATTCGTTTGGCATAAGCAATACCTGGTCTCACCATCTTCTTTTAGATTTTTCCATATGGAAACTCTCCCCTTCTTTATTCCTCTGTTGGTGTGTGGACCATGCCTCAGGCTCTGACAAAGAACTGTTTGTGTTTAAGATTATGTAGCCCATCTGTGACACTGCTCTGTCAGCACTGACAGTGGTGACCTGTACTGTGTTGTTCCATAAACTTCTTCTCAGAGACAGGAAGAGCTGGTAAATTATCAAAGCTCAGTGTATACTCCAAATTTATGCTCTTCTGGCCATTTTGCCGTCACTATATGCTCATATCTTATAACTTATGTATATAATACTTTCCAGAGACAGGGTTTCTCTGTGTAGCCCTGGCCATCCTAGAGCTCACTCTGTAGATGAGGCTGGCCTTGAACTCACGGAGATTTGCTTGTCTGTGCCTCCCAAGTGGGAATAAGGGTGTGCACCGCCATGCCCCATGTAAGACATTTACATTATATATCCATGGACCGCTTGTGAGTTGAGGCGGAACTCTCTAGATAAGCAATATCTTAAGAGTAAAAACCATTTTGTGATTCTTGAGGTTTTGCTTAGTGTTTGCTCTTGATGGGGGGGGAATGGGGAGGGTCTGTGCTGCATTTGCAAAGCTTGAGAAGCTCTGCTCTGCTTTCTGCTCTGACTCTCTGCTCCTTTTCATATAGACTATTAAGGAGGAGACAGATGGTCTGCACGAGGAGTTGGAGTTCATTAGAATCCTTGGAGCAGATTTGATTTTTGCCTGTGGGGAAACGGAGAAGCCTGAAGTGAAGAAGAGCATTGATGAGGTGTGGAGCGTGGGTGGGGTTCAGATGAGATAGAGCACAGCAGACCAGAGAGGTCTTACTAGAAGAATTTGACTCAATGTTTCCCCCTAGATGAATAATGCTTGGGAGAACTTAAATAGAACTTGGAAAGAACGACTAGAAAAGCTCGAGGACGCCATGCAAGCTGCTGTGCAGTATCAGGACACGCTCCAGGTACGAGGCTGGGGGATGCCCACAAGAGAAATGCATGTGCTGCTTCCTCTCAGAGTGCCCCACCCTCAGTACTTCAGTGTTCTGAAGCCCAAGACAGTGTTGCTTTCTTGGCCTAAGTTTCCCACTTCTGTTGAGAAAAGTGTTGATATAAAATACATCCAGGCTTCAACTACTCCTGCTGTTTTCTTGTCATTGCCTACTTGTCATATTTGTACCCATTCAGCTGCTCAGTGAAGCTGACCTAATTGTGTACGTCACTGCTTGCTAGTGAGCCTAAACCCACACAGTCATGAAGCCCAGCATTGATAAGGAAATGTTCCTTCTCTCCTAACGTTGTGTTTTCTTGTTACGCCCTTGTGTTTTTATTTCAGGCCATGTTTGACTGGCTGGATAACACTGTAATCAGACTCTGCACCATGCCCCCGGTGGGCACTGACCTCAACACTGTCAAAGATCAGCTGAACGAGATGAAGGTCTGTACCCAGGAATGGCTTGGAAAAGACAGTTGCTTCTTTTTAATAATGAAGACCAGTTAATGTTAACATTAAGTAAATCTTTTATAGGAGTTCAAAGTAGAAGTTTACCAACAGCAAATTGAGATGGAGAAACTCAATCACCAGGGTGAATTGATGTTAAAGAAAGCTACTGATGAAACTGACAGAGATATTATACGAGAACCACTGACAGAACTCAAACACCTCTGGGAGAATCTGGGTGAGAAGATTGCACATAGACAGGTAAGGCTGGGGGATCATGCGCTGGCGAACCACCGTCTGCCTGCTCTGATTTCCTAACAAGTGTTCCTTGTCTGTCCTGAGCAGCATAAGCTGGAGGGCGCTCTCTTGGCCCTCGGCCAGTTCCAGCATGCCCTAGAAGAGCTGATGGGTTGGCTGACTCACACTGAGGAGCTGCTGGATGCTCAGAGGCCAATAAGTGGAGACCCAAAAGTCATTGAAGTTGAGCTTGCAAAGCACCACGTAAGTGTTTTCATTTCTGCATAACTGTCAGTTTGAGACCAGTTACTGCCACCAGATGCTTAATGTCATATGGACCTTAAGGTCATCAAAAGACATAAATTATGTCATTCAATGTTATTTTAGGTTCTAAAAAATGATGTTTTGGCTCATCAAGCCACAGTGGAAACAGTCAACAAAGCTGGTAATGAACTCCTTGAGTCTAGTGCTGGAGATGATGCCAGCAGCCTAAGAAGCCGCCTGGAAACCATGAACCAGTGCTGGGAATCTGTGCTGCAAAAGACAGAGGAGAGGGAGCAGCAGTTGCAGTCAACTCTGCAGCAGGTATGCGTGTCCTCAGTCTAGATGGACTGCACTGGGGGGTCCACACAAGGGGCAAGGAAGCTATCTGGGGTTGAACCCTTTTGAAAAGAGCAGCTCTGGATGGATGGGTCTTTTGGGATTATTTAGTTCAGGGTGTTTACTGTTCACAGTTAATCACTCTGACCAACTTGTTTTGAGATTCAGGTTTTTCCTATAGCAAGCCAGGCTTCTCCCCATTCAACAATCCATCCGATTGCAGTGGGCATGTATACTGTGTTATAGTGAGGTCGGAAGGATTTACTAGGTTCTAGCCATAAGCAAGCAGATTAAGATATTAAGCAAGCTGCCCTGAGTCAGCTTCAGATGTTCCCACTATGCTCAGATCATTCCAAAAGTTGACTTTTATAGCTGATTGCTTACTGAAACTGCTGATATGTCTTTTTCTCAAAAGGCCCAGGGTTTCCACAGTGAAATTGAAGATTTCCTCTTAGAACTCAATAGAATGGAGAGCCAACTTTCTGCATCTAAACCTACAGGAGGACTCCCGGAGACAGCTAGAGAACAGCTTGATGCGCATATGGTAACAGCGGTTTCTTCAGAGGGCACAGGAGCGTCTTAATTCAGTGGCCTCTCTGAGAGACATAGACTTTGGGAGTCTGTGATGTTAGTTAGTGCAGCTCTGCTACAGACTGCAGTCCTGACACAAACAGCAACAGCAAAGGAAAGTCAGCTAGAAAGGCCCAGGGAGCAGGTCAACTGAGTGTCCATCCATTGGTGAGCAGAATGCTGACCAGGGTGTGAGCACCACCAATGTGTTTGTGTTCAGTAAGAGTTTACAGAACTCTGAAAGATACTGACAGTATTTAAACAGCGGCTACAAAGAACAGAAGGCAACATAATTTCTAGGCAAATCCTTATGAAAAAGCAAAAATAAATTATTACAAACTATTTTTGAGGTCTTTGATCCATGAAAAAGTAATTTTATTTTCTTGGCGAGTTGATTGTTTTCATATTAAGGGAGAATTCTGTGTTTAATTTATAACAGCTCGTACTCGGAGCTGAACCTAAAAGGGACTTATATCAAGACAAGGCCTTCCTGGACTTTTCCAGACTGTACTTTTACTGTGTGAAGTCTGTGTGTATGGGGTCTTTTGGTAAATAGATACTGATACCTTTTGCTGCCTTCTTTTGTAGGAACTGCATTCCCAGCTGAGAGCCAAGGAGGAGATTTACAACCAGTTGCTTGACAAGGGCAGGCTTATGCTCCTCAGCCGCGGTGATTCTGGGTCTGGCTCAAAAACAGAGCAGAGTGTAGCGCTCTTGGAACAGAAGTGGCATGTGGTCAGCACTAAGGTGGAGGAAAGAAAGGTACCACTGCAGAGGATTGTTTGAGCAGAGTGCTTGGTGACTATGACATCATGTCTGTATTTTCAAAGATGAGTGTGTTGCGATATGTCAGAGAACTTCCTCATAATGGACTATATATTAATTTATCTGACAGTAACCTTTAGTTTGTGTTCCTACTTACAAAGTTTTGCTGGAGTTTATAACATTGAATTGAGAAGATGGGGACAGGGCAATGTAAGAAGTGTGACCAGCAATTTTCTTTAAAGGAATTTTACTGAAGATTGGAAGAAAAGTAAATTATGACCTCTTCCAACTAATTCTCAGAAATTGGATTTTCTCCTTTATAAGAGGAAAAGAGGGGTTGGGGATTTAGCTCAGTGGGGTTGGGGATTTAGCTCAGTGGTAGAGCGCTTGCCTAGGAAGCACAAGGCCCTGGGTTCGGTCCCCAGCTCCAAAAAAAAGAACCAAAAAAAAAAGAGGAAAAGAGGGGGATACGAAATCAAAGCCTTTTTTAAAAAGTTGAGGTTTGTTTGTTTGTTTTTTGTTTTGTTTTGTTTTTTATGGCTACAGAGTCTTATTCTCTTCTTTGATAGTCAGGTCAGGTATAAAATCTGCGAATAAACCATTGGCCACATCCACTCAATAAATAGTGAGAAAGTGTGTTAGGTGTTAGGAAGTACTAGGTGTTATGGAGAGTGAACAAGCCTACCCAATCGTTTTGGAATGGTTGAGCAGAACACAAAACACGTTCACCCATACTAAGAGACATTTTTAGAGAAGCACTAGTTTGTAAAGTAGTCCTGGTGGAGACTAGCCAAAAGAACTAGTGTAAGCCTGTGTTGATTTTTGTTCTCTGTCCTATAGAAGGCAGAGAGAAATTAAAAGAGAAATTGAGTCAGAGTCTAACTCAATTACAATTTTTTTTTTAAGATTTATTTATTTATTATATATAAGTACAGTATACTTCAGCCACACCAGAAGAGGGCATCAGATCTCATTACAGATGGTCGTGAGCCACCATGTGGTTGCTAGGAGTTGAACTCAGGACCTCTGGAAGAGCAGTCAGTGCTCTTAACCTCTGAGCCATCTCTCCAGCCCTCAATTAAGTTTTTTAATAAGGATTTTGAGACGCAAGAGTCTCAAATTTAAGGGCAGCGTGGGCTGTACAGCAAGAAAAAGTAGACTTGAGTATTGATTTCTTTTTTTTTTTTTTTTTTAAAGTTTTATTTAAATATTTTTAATTTTTTTTTTTTTTCAAGATTTTTTTTTATTGTATGTGAGTACACTGTAGCTGCCTTCAGACACACCAGAAGAGGGCATCAGATCTCATTACAGATGGTTGTGAGCCACCATGTGGTTGCTGGGATTTGAACTCAGGACCTCAGGAAGAGCAGTCGGTGCTCTTAACCACTGAGCCATCTCTCCAGCCCGAGTATTGATTTCTAAACAGCTCTGAAAGCTTTGGCTTTAGTACCCACCTGATTGATATTGTTTATATCGTCTTTTTTTCCCATGTTAGAGATTGAACCTAGGGTCTCGATTCTAACTGTACATTGTATGTCTTTAGAACATTCATTATAAAATAGCCTGAAAGGATCTAATCAACTGCAATTAGTAGCAGTTTCAGTTTTTAGTGTACAAAAAACAAGAGAGTGATTTTATTTATTCTTTGAATTATTCATTTTAATATATTCTGGATGTAATCATCTTTTTAAAAAAAATCATCATTTTACTTTACCTGCCTAGTGGATGGCCACAGTTATCCACTGAGAAGCTAGGGCGAGAAACCCCGAAGGGTGGATAGAGCTTGTGGGCCGCAACTCGGCCTGGGAATGTGCTAATGGAGAGTAGCGCTTGCCTTGAGTGGGCCATATTTTCTGCCGTTCTGAATTGTGCCTTTCCCTTTTCATTTGCTCAGTTCTTGTCCAGGTGTTTTAGCTGCAGACCCTTAACATTTAGAACTCCCAAATCTTTTGTATTTGAGGCGTATTTAGTGGTTCATTAAGTGATTCTTCTTTAATCTGGTATACATCTCATGCCTTTGTTGTCGAAGATGTAATTTCTGAACTTGGTGCTTTTTCTGTGTGTTTTATTTGAAATTCAGTCAAAGCTCGAAGAGGCCCTCAGCCTGGCAACAGAATTCCAGAATTCCTTGCAAGAATTTATCAACTGGCTTACTCTAGCAGAGCAGAGTTTAAACATTGCCTCTCCTCCCAGCCTGATTTTAAACACTGTTCTTTCCCAGATAGAAGAGCACAAGGTAATTGTGCCTTAAGATGATGTTACCTTCCCTTTAAAAAGATTCATTTAAAAGAGTCTTCCTTCACCTTGTCGATGTCTAAAAAGAGTACTGTGTTCCCTACAGGTTTTTGCTAATGAAGTAAATGCTCATCGAGACCAGATCATTGAACTGGACCAAACGGGGAACCAGTTGAAGTTTCTTAGTCAGAAACAGGATGTTGTCTTGATCAAGAATTTGTTAGTCAGTGTCCAGTCTCGGTGGGAGAAGGTTGTCCAGCGGTCTATTGAAAGGGGGCGGTCACTGGATGATGCCAGGAAGCGAGCCAAGCAAGTAAGTTATAAAGGAAGGCACACCGTGGTGAACAACCTTGAGTCCTGAACCTCTGCCGTGATGGGGGTGGATGAGTTGTATAGCTCGCACATTCTTTCTGTTACAATGTCTATTGAACTTGATTTTAGTTCCATGAAGCTTGGAAAAAGCTGATTGACTGGCTAGAAGATGCGGAGAGCCATCTGGACTCAGAACTGGAGATCTCCAATGACCCAGACAAAATCAAGCTTCAGCTTTCCAAACACAAGGTAGGGTAGGTCCTCGCTGTGAGGTCCTGAGCTTGGCATTCACCAAACATTGTTGCGTGCTAAAAATGGAAACCAGAGCCTGTTTGAAAGAACAGGCTGATTCATGTTAAAATGTCAAGAAGGGACTAGGAATGTAATTCCTTTGATAAGAGCCCTTGCCTGGTATGAACAAGGCCCCTCGTGTGACTCCCTAGCACCTGGCCACTGGCTATAGTGGCACGTGTGTAATCCCAAGAAGAAAAAAGATCAGAAATTCAAGACCAGCCTAGAATATGTGAGACTTTGTCTCAAAAAAAAAAAAAAAATCAAGATGAAAGCCAGGCATGGTGGCAAATATTTGTAATCCTAACACTTTACAAAAGCTAGACAGGGGTCCTGCCTCTGCTGTAGCCAACCCCAGGGTCCATGGGTGCTCGGACAGCATGACAGTCATACTCTCGAGTAACGTCTAAATTACTAACCAAAAGTACGGGTTTAGAAATTGCCGTGTGTTGGGGTTGGGGATTTAGCTCAGTGGTAGAGCGCTTGCCTAGGAAGCGCAAGGCCCTGGTTTGGGTCCCCAGCTCCAAAAAAAAAAAAAAAAAAAAAAAAAATTGCCGTGTGCAATCGTATGTGATATAAACAGAGTGCACATTAAGGGAAAGCTATTGTTTATGTTTTGTCTGTTTGTTTTTGTGCTGTGTTTACTTTATAAACCTGAAAAAGAAGTTGATTTTAAATCAAAATATATCCCACTTCTTGGAGGACTGGGAATTAAACCCAGGACCTCGTGATATTACCTGATTTTTAATGTGGGTGTGTGTGTGTGTATGTGTGAGATTTGTTTTTCTTTCTTTCTGGAAACAGGAATTTCAGAAAACTCTTGGTGGCAAACAGCCTGTGTATGACACCACCATCAGAACTGGCAGAGCACTAAAAGAAAAGACTTTGCTTGCTGACGATGCTCAGAAACTTGACAACTTGCTAGGAGAAGTCAGAGACAAATGGGACACTGTCTGTGGCAAGTCTGTGGAGCGGTGAGCATGAGTGTCCCCTGTCAGGGCAGACCCAATAGAGATACAGCAACCAGGGGTTGGGGATTTAGCTCAGTGGTAGAAGGCCCTGGGTTTAGTCCCCAGCTCCGAAAAAAAAGGAAAAAAAAAAAAAAGAGAGAGAGAGAGAGAGAGATACAGCAACCAAAGTATGTAAGAAATTGTCACTAAATTAAAACGGGAGTAAGGAAGCTGGATAGCCGGCTTAGTGACTAAGAACACTTGTTGCTCTCACAGAGGACCCAGGCTTGGTTCCCAACATCCATGTGGTGGCTCCTGTTCATGATCAGTTCTAGGTGATTGATGCCCATGACTCCAGGTCTAGGGGATCCAGCACCCTCTTTTGACCTTTGTAGGCACCAGGCACATTTAGGTGCACAGACATACCTGCAGGCAAACCACTTATAAACTAAATCTAAAATGTCTGGGCATTTCTCTCACTTGTTATTAGTCTCCTTCTAACTGCTCTAATATAGAAGTTATCTGTATAGAGTTTTTCTTTATTGACTCAATCACTGAGTTTTGTATGCCTTTCACAGACAGCACAAGTTGGAAGAAGCCTTACTGTTTTCAGGCCAATTCATGGATGCTTTGCAGGCTTTAGTTGACTGGTTGTACAAGGTAGAGCCACAGTTGGCTGAGGACCAGCCTGTACACGGGGACCTTGACCTCGTCATGAACCTCATGGATGCTCATAAGGTGAGGAGCAAGAATTGGCTTCTGGGGAAGCAGAGCCACAGTTTGTCTCAATCCGCATCGTCTGCTGTGTTGACCACCCAGAGAAGAACTAATGTTTGATGAGGGTATCTGGAGGAGCAGCCCTCCCTCTGTCTTCTGTGTTTAGTCAAACCTTTAACCAGGTGTGCTGTACACACCTTTAATCTCTGAGTTCGAGGGTAGTCTGGTCTACAAGGCAAGCTCCAGGACAACCAGGAATACATAAAGAAACCCTGACTCAAAAACAAAGCAAGGGGTTGGGGATTTAGCTCATTGGTAGCAAGCGCAAGGCCCTGGGTTTGGTCCCCAGCTCCGAAAAAAAAAGAAAAAGAAAGAAAAAAAAAAAAAAAAAAGCAAAAAAACAACTTGTTGCTGGGATTTCTGCAACAGTCACAACGAATTTACCAAAATTGGTTTGATTTAGACATGACAGCATGTGAAGAGGTTCTCCCTGTTTGTCTCTTGGTTCAATATCAGTTGAAATTTAAATTCAGGGGGAAACTGTAAAGAAATCCATTTTCACTAACACTTAAAATGGAAATGGGAGGATTTTTTTCTAAACACTTTGTATAGTAACAAGCCTATCACCATATACATCACCAGTTCATCTGCCCTGTACCTGTTGTGTTGAGCTGCATAATGTTCCCCTGTTATAACATAAAACATTCTATTTTGCCTGGAAACACATTCTATGGGCCAGTGAGATAGCTCAACAGGTGATGGGGCTTGCTGCCAAGCCTGACAACCCAAGTTCAACCCCTGGAACCCATATGGTAGAAGGAGAGAAATGACTCCAGCAAGTTACCCTCTGACTTCCACACCTGTCTACACATATAAACAAAACAAGAACTAAGTGTCATTTATCACATTCTCTGTACTTCAGGTATGTTCTTTCTATCTCCCTCAATTTTAGAAATACTGGTATAATTATTCCTATTTTTTAGATTAGGAAAAGTTAAGGAAGTACCTTTTCCAAAGTCAAGCAGGTCAGAATGCTTGAACTGACATTCACAGCTGTAGCTTCTGATTCTTTTTTTTTTAAGCAAAGTTGAAGTGTCTACACACACACACACACACACACACACACACACACACACACACACACACAGCAGGTTAAATATAGATTTAAGCACAGGCATTGAGGGGTTGGTGGTAATGGCTTCTTGAGAGTCACCTACTTTTTCTCGCTGCATAAATAAAACACCTGACAAGAACCTACCAAGGACACTGCTTGTTCTGTGGTTTTACTCCTTACACAAAACATTTATCAGACACAGGGCTTGAGAGACCACTCACCAGTTAAGAATGCGTTTGTTCTTTCAGAGGTCCTGGTTTCAGTTCCCATCACCCACATGGTGGCTCACAACCATCCATAGTTCCAGTGTCAAGAGATCTGACACCCTCTTCTGGCCTCCATTAGCATGCACATGGCATGCATACTGCAAGCAAAACATTCCTATGCAAAATAAAAGAAATAGTTATTAAAAATTGAAAAAAATAATTTACAAAACAACTAATTCCCAACTTCTTCTTTAATCAGGTTTTCCAAAAAGAACTGGGAAAGAGAACCGGCACCGTTCAGGTCCTGAAGCGGTCAGGCAGAGAACTGATTGAGAGCAGCAGAGATGACACCACATGGGTAAAAGGGCAGCTCCAGGAGCTTAGCACACGCTGGGATACGGTGTGCAAACTCTCTGTTTCCAAGCAAAGCCGGCTTGAGCAGGCCTTAAAACAGGTAAGATAAATTTTCGGGGTCAACCCATGACTTGGAACCTGAGCATATAGATCTGAGATTCTTTACCAGGATCATGAAGTCCCACAGTCTTGAAATGAAAATAACATTATATTCTGAACATTCTGCAGGACTTTGATCAGTCATAGAGCTTGTTTTCAAAGGTCTACAAATTAAGGTGACCTTTGGCCTCTGGTAGAATGTGGTCCTGGATGTTTCCCCAGCACATGCTGTAGTGTCTAGTGCCCTAGCTGCAGAGGGAGGCCAAATCTCGTGTTTGGTTATTTCAGGCAGAAGAGTTTCGGGACACCGTCCATATGCTGTTGGAGTGGCTTTCTGAAGCAGAACAAACACTTCGCTTTCGAGGGGCCCTTCCTGATGATACGGAGGCCCTACAATCTCTCATTGACACCCATAAGGTAAGCTAGTCTCAAGGATTGGTAATCTGTGCTACTCAACGATGCTGAGAATTACCTCACTACTAACAAAAAAAAAAAAACAGCGTTTGCTTATAAATGTCAAATCTATGAAAAGTAGAAAAAGCTGGGTGGACTGTTTATATACTCAACAGGAACCAGAGAGGCTTTGTGTTTGGTTTGGTTTGGTCTGGTTTAGTTTTTGAAACCGGGTTTCTCTCTGTTGTCCTGGCTGTCCTGGAACTCACTCTGTAAACCAGGATGGCCTGGAACTCACAGAGATCTGTCCTCACCTTCTTCCTGGGTTCTGGGACTAAAGGCATGTGCCACCAACACCTAGCAGCACTGTTAATTCTTATACAGCTCACTCATTGTATTTCATGTATATAGTTTTGCCTACATATCTCAGTGTACCTCGTGCATTGCCTGACTCCCGAGGTAACCAGAGAGGGGGTATCAGATCCCCTAGCATTGGAGTTAGAGTTTGAGCCAATGTTCGTGTGCTAGGAATCAAACCCAAGTCTTCTGCAAGAAACCAATGCTCTAGCCACTGAGTCATCTCTCTGGCCCCTCTCGTTGGCTTTAAACAAGTATAGATTTAAAGAACTTAATGAACATAGGTTCTAAAAGAAAATGTAGAACATTTCCCTTCCTGATTTTTGTTTGTTGGTTGAATAGATTTTGAGACAGGGTCTTAGCATGTACCCAGGTTACCCTTGAACTCCCAAACACTCAATCATAAGTCCTAGGATTGTAATTGTATGTCGTCATACCCAAATCCATTTCACTTCTCACCTACGCACGCATGTCTTTATTTGGCTTAGCTTGTGTTACTAGCTTTTGCCCCTCGTCTGATGTCCGTACCGCAGGCAGTGACGTGGTGTCTGGAGCTTTAGCCACCTGTAGTGAAGTAAGGAAGTGTTTCGTGTCACCTTTCCAGTTACTCTAATCTTAGTTTCATCAGGGCACTTTGTGGTGGTAGGTTTTATGACTGTCATTGTAATTTTCCCAAAAAAGTATACATAAAATACAGGAGTAAGAGACCTGGAGCAGTAAGGAGCGCGTGCTGCTTTTTCAGACTCTCCGTTGCCAGCACCCACGTGGTGGCTCACAGACTGTTACTTCATCCCGGGAGACTCCGTACCAAACACATACATGCAGGCAGAATGCTCATGCACACAAAATAGAGGGGAGTAAGTACAAACAAGAGAGGGAGAAGCTGAAAGGAGAAACAGGAGCAGAGGGAACAGAGGCACACCAGTGCCCCTGATCTATTTGTCATCGTTCTTGGCTTCCTGTGTCATACAGAACTGGGTAGACCAGCCAGCAACACCCAGATACAGGCTTTTTCAAGATCTGTGCTGACACATAAGAAGATGATGAAACATTTCTTCTTTTAATATAAACTAATGGTTCTGATCCATAGTTTTCTCAAGTTTTTGGTTTCGGCTGTTGTTTGTTTAGGAATTCATGAAGAAAGTAGAGGAAAAACGGGTAGATGTGAATGCAGCAGTGGCGATGGGAGAAGTCATCCTGGCTGTCTGCCATCCTGATTGCATCACGACCATCAAGCACTGGATCACCATCATCCGAGCTCGCTTCGAGGAGGTGAGTCACCCCCACACGCCCAGTACTCAGAGTCCATCAGATCTCTGATTCACTGTAAGCAATCAGTTTCATTTCAGTGAAGGCTGAGGTGATGGCCAGTGTAATGTCAGCGTGCTGAGGTGATGGCCAGTGTAACGTCAGCGTGCTGAGGTGATGGCCAGTGTAATGTCAGCGTGCTGAGGTGCAAGCAAATTAGTTGCTTCTGCAGACATCTTGTGTTCTAATTCCTTCCTTCCTGAGAAGCTTGTTTAATGTGCTAGCTGTGCTTGTTCTTGAACTTTGCCAGCTGAAGTCAGAGAGGAATCTTGTGGCTGCTTAAGTTGGACTCTCCTCTGAGTAAAGTTATGTGATCAGATAAAATAGAGCTTTGAAACAAACAAGCAAAAGATGTACTTTTCTGAAAGGCATCACGGTGTCTTTCTCCCCAAGGTTCTGACATGGGCAAAGCAGCACCAGCAGCGCCTGGAAACAGCTCTGTCAGAACTGGTGGCTAATGCCGAGCTCCTGGAAGAACTTCTGGCGTGGATCCAGTGGGCCGAGACCACCCTAATCCAGCGGGATCAGGAGCCTATCCCTCAGAACATAGACAGAGTTAAAGCTCTTATCACCGAGCATCAGGTACCTGCTCCTCTGTGTCATGTGTGTCCTGAACCACATGCCCTTTACCTGGGAATCCCTTTATCCTTACTACAGCATTACTGTATCGTTACTGCAGACTTACCAGCAGCTCTGCGTATCAGTTCTCATGGGTTAGAAACCCAGGCGTGGGGCAGCATCTTAGAGTCTCATCATGCAGAAGTCACAGTTCATTTCCTTGGATTTGTAGGATTGTAGACTGTTCTCTCTCACTAAGGCCATGGACCACTCACTGTATTTTCAAAGCCATTAGCAAAAGCAGTTCAAAGTCTTAGAAGGTGAAGTGTAACCCAGGGAATAGCCATTCGGTTTCACTGCAGTTCAGAAACCTGACCTTTGCTGGAGCCAAAAGCCTATTGGCCTGACAGCATTTTATCACAGCAACAGGAAAAGTAAATGAGAGAATTCCCTAGCCCATCTCCTGCCGCTGCTTTCACACTCAAGGAAGAATGATTCCTCTCACGCATGGCGTTTTATCATGTGTCTTTCATGAATCAAAATCCTCCACTTGCCCCCATTGCTCTCAACAGTAAAATCCTGATCCCTTGGCTGGACACAGGCCTCTCCTGCTTGCCCCTCTAGCCCCACTTCTTGCTGACCCTTTGATTATACACTCTATTCGGTGAATGGAGTGAAGAGTCCTGGTCCTCAGCACAGTCAGGCTTCCTTGTTCTACCAGAGCTGTCCTTCCCAGTTCTTGAGTTCTTTATCTGTCACCTCTCTTTTTCCTTAATGCGCGTGGGGTATTTGAATCCAGGGCTTGCATATATTCAGCAAATGCTTCACCATCAGGTTATACTCCCAACCCGGTTTAATCTTTTTCTTAAAGGGGTTAGAAATTACACAGAGCAGAGCAGTCTCTCACTTGGCCAGTTTGCCATGGGCTTGGCCTTTGTTAGTGAGAACTTTCTATTGTAGACCAAGAAAATTCTAAATTTTTGTTCCTAATTTTTATATTTAACAGTCATTTATGGAGGAGATGACACGCAAACAACCTGATGTGGACCGGGTCACCAAGACATATAAGAGGAAGAATATAGAACCCACCCATGCTCCTTTCATCGAGAAATCCCGCAGTGGTAGCAGTATGTTTCCAGCCCCACTAGTCTAGGTTGCTTCCTTCCTGCTAATGCAGATGGAAATTCACAAAGTGCCATCATGAGAATTGTGTTTAATTTCCCAAATCATACTGACTCTCAACCACAATCATCCCTTTTGAAACTTTACTTTTCTAACAAGGACTAGTATATTTTATATATGGGGGGAATTAATATGAAGCTACAAGGTGGTAAAACTTTCTGTTATGCAGCAGTGACCTTTGCATCGTGTCTGCCTTGCGCTAGTCTAGTTGTAAGATAATTCCTTGGGGAATCCACTGCTGGGTTTGTGTTGCTATGTCTTCACGTCACTAAGGCAGAGGTGACTGGATATGTGTAGGAGCTGGGTACACATGTGCTTGGCTGGCTGGGAAGAGAGGCAGTAGTTTCTGAATCAGTATGCCTCAGTATTAGAATGTTGCCATTCCTGTGTTTCTTCTCAGTTAGCAAATGGATATCAGTGTAAGAATCTAGTTCATGTATATAGCTTTCTTGATTTTTGAGACGGAACCTCATATATCATAGGCAGCCTCAAGCTCAGTATACAGCCAAGGTAGCCTGGAATGTACAGCCATTTCTTTTGCAGTGGCAAAGCCAGCATTCCTAATGTTGTGATTATTTTTCTATTTAGGAAAGTCCTTGAATCAACCCACACCTCCACCCATGCCAATCCTCTCACAGTCTGAAGCAAAAAACCCACGAATCAACCAGCTCTCTGCCCGCTGGCAGCAAGTATGGCTGCTAGCCCTGGAGCGCCAGCGGAAGCTGAACGATGCCTTGGATAGGCTGGAGGAGGTAATGCCCCACCAAGTGGCCTTCAAGTAGTCTTTGATTTAATCAAAACACAGTCTTTAAAGCCCTCTTGGTTTGACCTGTCTACTTTTATCTTCTTCAGAGGTAAAACCAGCCCTTCACTCATTCATACCCCTTCTTTCAAGCCCCTGAATAAGAAAAGATAGATCTCTTAAGAAAGCACTCAAAGGAGGCTATACCATCTGGTTGTATAAAACCATAAATCAGACATTCAAGGGGGAAGCCAGTGGTCTGCTCTTCCTCAACAGCTTGCTCTGATTGAGTTTCAGAAACAAAACTTCAGGAGGTTGCTATGTATATAAAGGGGAACCAGGTGGTGGTGGCACACGCTTTTAATCCCAGTACTCAGGAGGCAGAGACAGGAGGGTCTCTGAGTTTGAGGCCAGCTTGGTCTACAGAGGACAACCAGGACTATTTATTAAAAAAAAAAATTATGAAGAGATACATAGATAAAATAGGTATGTTACAGTTATTTTTTTGAGAGAGAGATGGTTTTTTTGTGTAGCAGAACCCTGGCTGTCCTGGAACTCCCTCTGTAGACCAATCTGGCCTTGAACTCATAGAGATCCCCCATCTGCTTCTGCCTCCCAAGAGCTGGGATTAAAGGTTTGTGCAATCACACCCAGCAAAACCAACTTTTTATGTTCTTGTTTCTTTATTAGTCTTTAGTAGATCATGAAAAGCAAGACAATTGTGAAGTATCATTATTTAAGATATATGGTACTGTGCCTCCTCCTTCCTAACACAAGCATCTAATATCTTTTATATTCTTTTATTTGTGCATATCAAAGCAGCTATGCCCGGAAGTGAGTGTTCTTTGTTTTTGTTGTTACTTCCGTAGGTCAGTTGCATTTTAAGCACATTGGTTCTTGCTGCCTTCTCCCCTCCCGTCCCCCAATTCCTTCCAACTTTTGAGTTTGAAAGACCAAAGGGGAAAACGTTGAGCTGTTAAATCATTCTGAGTGTGAATTACTACCATGGTTCAAGTACCTAAAAACCCCTTTGTACAGGCCTGCTTTCTACCAGTGAGCTGGTTAATACAGATGTTGGGTGAGCATTTGCTCCCTCTGGTGAGATTCCAAAGAAACATGCTTGGATGTAGGGTCTATTCTAATGCTTTCCATCTCAGTCCTTAAGATCTCAGAAGAAGATGGGAAACATGAGCTTCGTGACATGGGTCCTGTGTGTATTTATAGTGCCTGACCATACAGCATAAAAGAGGGCACTGAGACCTTCCCTTTGACAAAGAATCCATCCCTTACATCTAAGTAGATGTTCCTTGGAAAAGTCCAAAGAGAAAGCAAGACTGGCTTTCCCTGTTTTTGTTCTGTGTGCGCCTTATCTTCCAGAGTTGTTTTCAGTTACTGTCTCTCCTGCTCCTCCTTACATCGTGGCTTGTTTAAACAACCATGGCTTTACGTGAAGGAAGCAGATTGTGCTTTCACAAGTGAGACAACATGTAGATAGCATTGTTGGTGCCCCCAGAAGGCCTGCATGGCTTTACTGACTGACTGAGAAGTTAGATATGTTCTGGGTTCAAAACAGCAGGATTTACTGGCACCTCTGACTTCTTCTAGTTGAAGGAATTTGCCAACTTTGACTTTGATGTCTGGAGGAAAAAGTATATGCGTTGGATGAATCACAAAAAGTCTCGAGTCATGGATTTCTTCCGGCGTATTGACAAGGACCAGGATGGGAAAATAACACGTCAGGAGTTTATCGATGGCATTTTAGCATCTAGTAAGTTCATTTTTATTCTACACAAAGGTCACACCTGGATTCCTCATACTTGATAGAAATTATAATGTTCTGACAAAGTAGTCTTTCTGAGGTAAGACCTGGAGAACCTCCCTACTGAATGTAATCTGCAGTTTTCATGGATGGCAGAATCTCATTTCACCAGGAAGAAAAGAGTTCAAACATGACTGTAAAGTCGGCAGGACAGGATGCTATTCTAAAACAGTGTTTTAGACAAAGACATCATTCAACACATCCAACAATGCTGGCATAAACAAATGTTTTGAGTGATAATTGTATAGATGGTTGCAATATTGATTATATTTTTTACTGTATCTGAAGTCTGGGTTTTTTTTATCTTTTTTTTTTTTTTTTTTTTTTTTTTTTTTTTTTTTTTTGAGCTGGGGACTGAACCCAGGGCCTTGCGCTTCTAGGCAAGTGCTCTACCACTGAGCTAAATCCTCAACCCCTCTTTTTTATCTTTTTTAAAGTTAGATTTATTCACTATATTTTGTGTATGAGGTTTTGTTTGTTTGTTTGTTTGTTTTTTGCCTATGTGTTTATATGCTTGAATACCCTTGGAAGTCAGAAGAGGGCATTGGGTCCCCAGGATCTGCAGTTGTAAATGAATGTGAACCATCATTGGGTGGGAACTGGACCGTGTCCTCTACAACTGAAGCTGGTATTCTTACCCACTCAGCCAATGATTTGTATATTTAAAATTTATTTTCTCCTCAATTTTCCAGACTAGATATGTGTTGTTTTTTTAGGAAAAGGAAAACAAGATATAATTTTTTTTTTGGGTTAGTTTGTATAATTTCCAACCAGCCATATCTATTTCAATGTTTCAAATTGTGTTTTCTTTTCCCAGAGTTCCCTACCACCAAGTTAGAGATGACAGCTGTGGCTGACATTTTTGACCGAGATGGGGATGGCTACATTGACTACTATGAATTTGTGGCTGCCTTACATCCCAACAAGGATGCCTATCGACCAACAACTGATGCAGATAAGATTGAGGATGAGGTACATATGGGGAGTTTAGAGCAGAGTATTTTAACTGTAGCTTTATACTGCCTGAGTGTGGATATGTGGATCATCTTGGGTAGCAATCGCTTAGAGTTAATGTTCCAGGTTAGCCTTTGGATGCTGTTTCAACAAGTTCTAGGGGGCCTTTGGCTACTGCGTTCTAGCTTGCTCTAGAGCATGGGTCCAACTCTAATGCTCATGTCTGAAGTACTGTCCAGTCCATGGAGGGACTTCAGATGCAGCATAAAGGGGTGAACTCTCATGGGGCTGTTGAGGTGGCTCCGTGGGTAAAAGTAAGTGCTTGAATCCCTGGAACCACATAAATATGGAGAGAGATTGGTTTCTTGGGAATTTCAGGCTTTTAGGTAGGAATTTTACTCGGTTCATAATTTACTGTTTTGGCCATTTGTTTTGATAGATCCATATTAGCACTTTCCTCTAAAGAGTTTTGAAGCTGGGCTGAAAAGATGGCTCAGTGGTTAAGAGCACTGACTGCTCTTCCTGAGGTCCTGAGTTCAAATCCCAGCAACCACATGGTGGCTCACAACCATCTGTAATGGGATCTGATGCCCTCTTCTAGTGTATCTGAAGACAGCAACAGTGTACTTATATATAATAAATTAATCTTTTTTTTAAAAAAAAGAATTTTGACACAATGATGAACTTTTATTTTTTCATCTGCTATTTTTTTTCTCAGTATCTCATATCAAGTAGGGTTATGAATATTTCAAATAAAAGATAAATGCATGTATTAAAACTTAAAATAGGTTGGGGATTTAGCTCAGTGGTAGAGCGCTTGCTAAGGCCCTGGGTTCAGTCCCCAGCTCCGAAAAAAAGAAAAAAAAAAGCTTAAAATGAACCAGGCATATGCTATTAATCCAGCAACTGAAAGGCAGAAGCAGGCATAGCTCTCTGAGTTGGGGACAGGCTAGTTTACATAGCAAGAACAGGACAGTCAGAGCCTGAGAGTGAGATCTTGTTTCCAAAAGAAAAAGACAACATGTTTAAAGTAATGAATAGCCTTTCTGTTTATATTGTAAAACAAAAAGTCCTTCTCTGCTCTTACACTCTTGCTTTGTCAACTGACAGGTGACAAGACAAGTGGCTCAGTGCAAGTGTGCGAAAAGATTCCAAGTGGAGCAGATTGGCGAGAATAAATACCGGGTAAGCAGGAAAAGCCAACCGTTCGTGGAGCTCATTTCCTCCTGTACCATCCTGGCACGCAGTACACCAGCTCATGCTGCCTTTTCACTCCTGCTGCCTCCAGAGGCTCAGAACCATGGGCCTTCATTCGTAGGTGCCAAGTGCCATGCCCTGTGTAGTTCCATCTGGTGGTGGCTTATAGGTGACATGGTAGAAGATATTTTATAGCCCTCATCTCACTGCTGAGCAAAGACTTTAGGGGCATGAAGGTAGGGTGCCTTTAGAAACAGTTTTATTAGAGGACTTGGGAGGCAGAGTGGTATTTTTCCTGTAATCCCAGCACTTGGGAGGCAAAAGCAGAAGAACCTTTGCAAATCCAAGACCAACTCTACTTAGTGAGCTTGTAGCTAACCAAGGCCATATCACAAAAATGTCTCAGATTTTTTTTAAAAAGCAGGAATCAGGATGCTGGGGATGGTTCCGTATGTAATGGTGCTTGCCACCAAGTCTGACAACCTGAGTTCAAGTCCTAGAGTCCCTGTGGTAAAAAAGGAAACATACCCCAAAATTGTCCCCTTGAGTGTTTGTGCACATACACATTTTCTTTTGGGTTTTTTGTTTGTTTTGTTTGATTTTGGTTTTATTGTTTGTTTTGGGGGGGTATTGGGAGTTTTAAATTCTGTTTTAATTTTTTTCCATTTAAAAAAAGAGTGGTTTATCCACAAGAACTGGTCATTGTGAGCCTAAATGGTTCCCATGCTTATAGAAGAGTATGTGTCAAAGCCCCAACATGTTGGTGTTCCTGTGCTGAGCTGGGCTCCAACTGGGACCTACATGCACTGGAGAGCAGGTTCAGTGATCTTCCCTGGGAAGACTTGTTAGGTATGACCAGAAATAACAGGAAACTATTCTCAGATTCTAGCTCTTCTTGGGACTAGAGTCAGGGATGTAGTAAAGACATAAACCAGGACTCCTAAACTATATTCATCAGCTTGTCATGGGACCCTGAAATTTTAAGAAGAAACTCTGTAATTGGCAAGGAATATTTAAAGATGGCCATCTTGTGTTGGAGCATAGGAATCTCCAGGTTTCATTAGGAACTTGAGACTATTTCTGGGCTCAAGCCGCAGCTCAGTAAGGAAGTGCATGCATAGCGTGTATAAAACCCTGGGCTTAAGACTAGCACCAAGGCAGCAGGTCCTCCGCGTACCCCAAATCCATGTTCGTAGCTGAAGAGGGCAGGGTGATCCTGCCTCTTACCAACAGAGCCCTTACTAAGCTCCAGGTAGTTCTGTGTTCATGCTGGGTTTTGTTTTCTTGTGTTTGTTTATGAGTGAGATGGGTTGACAAAAGAAGCATGAGATGGAGAATTCAGGCTTTGTAAGACCATCATCCTGTGGCAGATGCCCAGTAAGAATGTGGTCTGTGTGAACTTAGATTAAGAATGTGATAAAATTGCTGTTTCTTAGTTTTAATTTGACAAAAATGTTCTCTTTTTTCCCTGCATCCTCTATTCTTATTGTCTATAGTTCTTCCTCGGCAATCAGGTACAGTGTGCCTTGCAATGTCCTTCTTGGTGGATGTGGTCTTTGTAGCTCATGTTGCCTGTTCTTTGCTTTGGGGAAAGGACACAATCGGAAGCATGCCTGGGTCACATCTGGTTGTCTTACCAAGTGGAGAAACTACTAGCAGACTTTTATTACAAAGCTGTCTTATCAGCAAAAAGATGTAGTTTTGTATTATAAAAAAACCAACAAAATGAAATTTGCCATTCCAAATTGTGCTAGGTAAGGCGATGATGTCACACGGTACTGAGTTATAACTGTTATGACTCAAGAGAAAATCGAGGCTCTGATATCAGCCCATTTCACCCGGAAAGACACTATACTCGGGGTCAGAATACCATTGGCATAATTCTGTTTCATCACCAGTCTTTTAATAGTTAATACAAATTTTGTAATGTATACTTGAGTCAGAAACCCTGAACAATCTTATATTATCCAAGTACTAACTTAATAGATAGAGGTATTTACAAAGATGCCTGAGAAGTACAGACAGCATATTGATTTCTGCCTAACACTTTCAGAATATAACAGCCAGTCAAAATGAAATGTGCTCAAATTAGAGGGAAGTCTTGACTCCACTTGGTAACTCTAACCTTTGAGATCTCTTGAGGGTTCTTGGGTGCTGTCTCTCAAATATAGAAGAAAGTTGCATGAGTAAAATCAATCTGTCTGTCAGGAGGTTAGAAACGCAGAGTTAATTGAAGTCCTCAATCAGTGTTAAACCTTAGCTACTTCAGTAATAACCACAGTAATATTCTGGGCCACTGGGAAGAACAAAAGCTAGGAAAACATAAAGCTGAGGACAGTCAAGTTGGCTTTAAGTAAACCACCACCAGCTGTGCATGGCACCTTCCTCACACCCGTGCTACTTGGGAGGCAAGTTTGAAGCCACCTTTGGAACCTTAACAAGTCCCTGTGTTAATTTTGAAAATAAAAATAAAAAGGCTAGGGTTGGGGATTTAGCTCAGTGGTAGAGCGCTTGCCTAGCATGCGCAAGGCCCTGAGTTCGGTCCCCAGCTCCGGAAAAAAAACAAAAAAAAAAAATAAAAAAATAAATAAAAATAAAAATAAATAAATAAATAAAAAGGCTAATAGTGTATCTTAGTGATCGAGCGCTTGCTTGACACATCCCTAGAGTCTGTTCCCAATATTACAACTGTTCAATGATGATGACTATAGTCAAGTGCCCAGCATGCCTACCTCCTGATGACTGCACTTCCTGGGGTCCCTTTGATGGGGCACTAACACCCTCCTCCACTGCTCCATTAACCTGGGGAAGACTTGATGAATTATTCTAGTAGTGTGAGTACAATTGTTATATATGTAGTGTTGGAGGCCTCAGAAATCATGTGTCACACTCATGCAGCTAATGTCCTAAGAACCTAGGTTCCCATGAGCGAAGGAAACAGTGGCTGTCAAAACTCTGCCTCAGTTCTCTGTGGCTCTCCCACAGCCTAAGCTATGGAGCCCTACCACCACCACCACCACCACCACCACCACCACCACCTGGAGTGCCTCCTTTGGGTTTCTGCAGCTCAATGAAAACATAGTAGAATCTTTCAGACAGCTTTGGGGAGAAATGAAGGAAAAGCAGCCATAAGATCAGTAGAGTACAAACAGTAAGGTGTGGTATTCTGAGAAAGTAACCTAGACCACTCTTTCCTTTTTGACTCTGGGAGACACACAGGCGCATAGCCTTTCTGTGTTTCACCTATCCAGAGAAAACCCAAAATAGTGACTCGGGCCACTAGTGACGCACCAGTCATCCCCAGAATCTGTTTCCTCCCTCCAGGCAGGGAGTAGCTTCCTTCCAGAAAGTTCCTTTCCTTACAGCTGGGAGAAGTGCTAATACCGCTCCACCGTGTGTCAGTCTGGCCACGTTGTGTAGACATGTAAGTGCTGTAGGAGACAGAGCGTGTAAAGCTGTTGAATTTTTGAAGTGGATGGAAAGGGAAGAGGAAGCACCTTCCAGACTTCTTCCTAGGCCCACAGTGCGTCTGAGTCAGGTCAGGAAGAAATAACCAACGTTTACCATTACTTAGGAGGACAACTGTGTATCCTCCTCAGACATCCTTTCTTGCAGATTTTCTCCCTGTTTCAAAGTTAAGATTCTCCTATAACTTTGAAAATCCTAATTAAATGGTTAAGTCCTTTTTACCTCCCTGCCCCAACCATTCTCCTTAATAACTTTAGGCGTTCCATTTCTTTAATGTCTGGTTTGAGTTTGTTTTGGAATCTTGGTGTGCTTCTCTGTCGTAGCCTCCTCATTTGGAAAGGACAGTTTATACAAAGGGAAGCTCCATCTGTCAAGGTAGAACTAGGAAGTGGGCAGTTAGGACTGGAGACAGCAAAAAGCTCGTCTTATTTGTCCTAAGGTCCAGAATACTTATTGAACTGTTTCTAATCATGATAAGAGATTAAAATTTCTGTTTCTTCAACTAAATTTTAATTCTGTCTAATCATTTGTTCACTTGACTTTTCCTTTTGGTGACATCACAATCATTTAGGGGTACTTCTAAGGACCGGATGAAGAGACTCACAATTTTCCCTAAGCTTGTAAAGCTAGGAATAAGATGCTTCCTTCACAAGAGTTTCTTTAATGCTTGACTTAGTGTTCGCTAGGATCCATTTAACCCTCCAGCACACTGTATTCAGAAGTTGAGCCCTCTCTTTAAGGAGATGAACATAGCAGTGCAGCCTGCTCCCTGGGGTGGAATCTTAGCAGAATCCAAGTGAACAAATCCAAGCCCATCTTCCCTCCTTTACCCTTGGTACAGGAGTCAGGGTGTGGCCACAGGGAGCGAACTTTACCCCAGCAGAAAGATTTTACAACATTGCTTCATAGCTTAGTCTTTCTGCTTTTCTATTTGCTAACCTTTTTGTGATAGTGTAAAATACAAAATTGAGTTCAGAACTCTTCCTAATATTATGTAATTCCTGAATACAGTCTGCTTTCTAGGGGTTTGGGGTTATAAGTACGCTAAGGTGTTCGCATTAACTGAGTATCCCCTTGATTCCAGTTTGGAGATTCTCAGCAGTTGCGGCTGGTCCGTATTCTGCGCAGCACTGTGATGGTCCGAGTTGGTGGAGGATGGATGGCCCTGGATGAGTTTCTAGTGAAAAACGATCCCTGCCGAGGTAAGGAAGCACCTGCCCATGGGTAACACGTCTTTCTGATTTTTGTCTTGTAAGGTGTTAAATATCATCCCACTCATCCCAGATTAGGACCCAGGGTTTCAGGTACAAAAATCTGAAGAAGCTGATGCTGTCAGGAAAGAATGAAGAAATAAGAATTAAGAATTTTTTGGTGTCTCTAGGCTCTCACATTTTGGGAGGTAGAGGCAGGAGATGAGTTCAGAGTCATCCTCAGGTTCATAGCAAGTTCAAGGCTAGAATGAAACCCTGACTCCAAAACAGAAAAGGAACGTATTGGTGTGACTACATTTAGGGTGTGACATTAGTACTCACCTAGACCCCGAAGCCTTGTGTATACTTTGACGTTCCTCTTTCGTGGAGCCTCAGAGCATGCTAAGCCCTGCCCATGCATAGGAATAGTGACTGTTCTAAGAGAGGGGGAGCTAATGGACATACGCCACCACCCCAGGCAACAGGAAACCACCAGCTTGGCTTGAGCAGATAGTAGTTACAGCTGCAGCAGGGGACAAATGGCCAAATCCCAGCTGCTGCATCCTGCCCAGCCATATCCACTCCCTTCTCCTGTCAGGAGAGCTGCATGTGGGTACACAGGAGGCCCAGCTATCTTGTCTTCTTCCTTGACTAGGTTCTGTGGTTCCTGCTGTCTCTGTCTTTGTGTTTACATCTTTTTTATTCCAGTTCATCATCCTGGGAGTAAAATAAAGCGCTCTGATTCCAGCTCTTCAATTTCCAGTCAGTCTCCCATAGGTTGGCTTTTATGCTTTGTCCCTCTTCCCCTACACCCCGGTACTCTGAGAATGGCTTTGCTTAAACTGTAACATCTTGGCTCTGATATCTGCTGCCTTGGTGAATGCTCAAAATAGCCAAATCAGTGCTTTTCCAACAACTCCAGGTTGACAGGGTATAAAATGTTTCTATTGAGATGATATCCACAGAATTTGAATACTGCTTAATAATTACCTCTGCATAAGCACTTTAAAAATAACACATTTGCATCTCCTATCCAGCTTATAAGGTATAGATTCTGTTATCTCTATTTTATAGAGGAGGAACTTGAGGTATGGAAATTTAAATAACTTAAAGGGATGGCCATGGTTGAAGTCAGAACAGCTAGGCTCTTAATCGGGTGGTCCTGACCACCACCCTGTATGTGGTTTTTATTATTCTGAAGGATTAGAGAAACCCAAAGGGTGTATAGTTCTCACTGGGTGCTGGGTATCTATAAATTTAATTCACTCCAGCAAGCCAGAATAATAGCTAAGCAATAATATTTCCCATCAGAAGTGTTGGGGGTTTTGTTTTTTTGTAAAGATTTATTTATTTTATTCATATGAGTACACTGTAGCTGTCTTCAGACACACCAGAAGAGGGCATCAGATCTCATTACAGATGGTTGCGAGCCATCATGTGATTGCTGGGAATTGAACTCAGGACAGTTTAGGTTTGACAATACCTTTTCTGATAAATTCTAAAAGAATTTAATTAATTTTAATATTTAATCATATCATGGACCAGTATCATTAATTTAAAAGTCTTTTCACTGTTTTAAATAAGTAGCAATACACATATCATTTTAATCTTTGTAAGAACAACAAAAAAATGTTCTATAAATGTGTTATGGTCCCGTTTTTCTTGCTGGGTATCAGGTCAGACTAAGCAACAGTGATGCTGCCTGCATGTGGCATTTATAACCCTTGGTGCCTGCTTGTCTGCTGCCTGCTCTGTTCACAAGTTTATTATGCTGCTGGCTGGTGAGAGCACTGCCTGCTTACCTTACTCTGTAACAATTGGAGCTCCAAGGACATTTGGGAGGGCAACCTCATAGCTATTTTCTGTGGGGCACTGGTAGCCTTCTTCATCCTTCAGAGCAAGGTAAGACTCTCCAACTCTCCAGGATGCCTTGTTAGAGCTCAGCCATCAGCTTCTGTCCATTTGGTGAAATAGAAATCATGGCAGCTTTCAGTAACTGCTGTCAGTGGACTTTCTCGTCTCATGAAAACAGTGCCACAAGTAGACACCCAAGGGCAGTGAGCTGGAGGGACATGAGCATCAAGAAGACAGGTTACTTGCTGGGCCTAGGAGTATTTACCTATAATTCCAGCTATTTAAGGCAAAATCCAGAGGATCAAGAATTATAGCCTGGGCTACATAGCAAGACCCTTCATCAAAAAATAGATGACATAGATGGATAAAATAATATTCCACTAGGTAGATTTGCTGTTTGTGTAGTTTTCTGATACTGCCAAAGGGTTTTGTTTGTTTCTTCTGTTTCTCTAATTCATGTGTTGCAAAGGAGACCATACGTAATGCTTTAGATGGAGATGAAAACAGTGCTTGCAGGCCTAGTGAGATGAGCTGGATCAGTGTGCAAGCCTGATACCTGGAACCCACCCACGTAGTGGAAGAAGAGACCTAACTCCCAAAGTTGTCCTCTGACTTACACATACACGAAATAAGTAAATTAATTAAATTTAACTCATGTTCCTGATTTTTTAAAAATGGGTATACCTGTATCTAATGGACCATGTATATTTTAAAGGTTTGCTATTTATTTAGTTTCCTGGGAAAAAAATGTATATATGTATGTAAAAGGAAGTAACAAATGAATTTGTATTAATACTTCTGGGATAGGAAAAATGTAGGGATCTTCATTTATGGAGATTTAAAAGATGGTTTGGGGACTGAAGAAATGACTGGGTCAGCAACAAAGAGTTCCCAGTGCCCACATCAGGAGACTTACAACTGCCCCTTCTGGCTTCTGTGAGCACCAGCACTCATGTACATGTCCTCTCCCTGCCCCCCCACACACACACACACAGTTATACTCACACACTCACACTCACACTCCTGTACACACACACACACACACACACACACACACACACACACACACACACACACTCTTCACATACAGTATAAAATAAAAATAAGAGCCAGAGCTGTTACACAGAGAAACCGGGTCTTGAAAAATGGACAGACAGACAAGGAGCTGGAGAGCTGGCCTAGCCAGCACTCAAGAGTTGTTTTTACAGAGGACACAGCTGACTGAGTTCCCAGAGCCCCACCTGGTGACTCCCAGCCACCCATGACTACATTTCTTGGGGACTCTACACCCTCTTCTGAGCTCCAGGCATAGTACACTGGTGTGTGCACAGACACGCATACACATAAACCTGAAAGCAATCGGCTTATGACTCTGGGGAGGATAGGGGTGCGAATTTGTGTGCGTATATGTACCCATAGAACCAGAGTTAATTAGAGTCACTTAAGAAGCATAGACATCTTACAAGCTGTCACACCACTGAGGTAAATGTCCCTCCCTCCTGCATCAAAGCTACTTATAGAAATGTATCCTAAGGAAAAAATCAGATGATTTACAAAAAAATATTTTAGAAGTTGTCCTAGCATTATAGTATTTTTAAAAATGTAAACAAATTAGAAGCTCAGCATAGTAAAAGTGAGCAACTGGTCTTCTTGACAGAGGAAGACGGCTGGTGTGCTAAGGCTTGTAAAAGCCAGAGGTTCATGTTGGGATGTTGGGATCTCCGCCCCAGTCATTCCTCTCACTGAACCCGGAGCTCGCTACTTGGGCTAAGACGTCATGGCTTCTGGGGCTCCAAGCGTGGGTCCTCATGCCCATAGAACCATCTCTCCCAAGCCAACTTTCCTATGGTTTTATCCTTTCTGAAAATTTTATAAAGGTCCTCTTATGCAGTAGATCTTTACTCCGCAAATGCCATGGAGTAGTGGAGACAAGCTGGTGTACCTAATGCTATAAAGAGACAGCCAGGGGGGTTGGGGATTTAGCTCAGTGGTAGAGCGCTTGCCTAGCACGCGCAAGGCCCTGGGTTCGGTCCCCAGCTCCGAAAAAAAGAAAAGAAAAGAAAAAAAAAAAAGACGGCCAGGAATGCCTTAAATAGAAGAGTCAAGATGGGAGGCAGGCCACCTCTTCTGTAGCTTGACTGGTCTACAGAGGTGCTTCCAATCACTCTGTCTAATGGGACAGAGATGCTAATGAAGATCGAGCTAGTATATCATGTGGTCATACTCTTTAAATTCTAGTGAGGGAGGGACATAATCTTATCACTCCATGATTGCAGTAGTCCTCTTCATTGTGTGTGTTGAGTTAGAATTTTGCTCTTTTTGCCCAAGCTAGTCTCAAACTCAGAGGCTGAAACACCCTCCCTGCCTCAGCCTGTGTAGTGGCTGGCTCATGCTACCACCTGCCTATAGCCCTCTGTGAAATGTTTTACATGTGCTGTCCACAACTTCCAGGGTTTCCTCTTAGGTCCCCTGCTGTTTCTCAGGCAGCTTGTAGAGAAGGAAACCGTCGAGTGCTTATGGAGTCAGGGCTCCACCCCCGCTCTGCCAGATGAACAGGTCACTGCAGAGCATCGTCAGGGAGAGACCAGAGAACCTGCCCCACAGCAAGCGTTTCTTTAAGCTAGCAGTGTCTTTACACTAACATTTGTTCTGGCTGGGCTTGATATCTCGGACTAAAATCCGTGTTTTATCAGTTCTGCTCTTATAGCTCCAGAAAGCCAGGAGCCAGCACTTACCTGGCCTTCAGTACTGCTCCAGATTCTTCCACTGCCACCCTTTCTCCTACTCGAAGCTGTTCCTTCGACTTCCTACTGCTTTCAGCTTTTTATTTAACAAATTCTCACTCACGGTTTTGTGCATGGTCTTGATCTTTCTCTCTCCCTACATGTTTACTTCTTAGACTGTCCTCATCCTTACTGCCCTGGCTTCCTGAACCTCTCGCTTTAGAATTGTTACTGACAGAGTTCAAATGGAAGCGTCCTGATTTCATTATGTGCTTTTCTCCTCTATATTATTATCATATACCCTGAAAATTTTCAGCAAAAAGTACACATGTCTATGAGAGAGAAAATAGTTTAAGGTCAGAGGCTTGTGTCCTGTTGCGTCTGTGTCTCTTTGAGCAGCTACAGTTTGCTTACCCCAGGGAATAGCAGCAAAACCTGAACATGAATGACAGCAGAGCGGACAGTCCCCTGTTCACAGTCTTGCTTGTTACAGCGAGCTGGGATCTTAGCCAGTGTCTGCTTTGGGTCAGAACAGGACAAAGCAGGTTTTGAAGAATCCATAGGTGGTATAAAACCTATGCACAGCTTACTGTTATCATGGGGTCAAGCAGCTGTATGACCGTCCAAGACACATCTTTAAGATAACTGACATCCGCATGCCTTTGTTCATTCTCTTTTAGCACGGGGCAGAACTAACATAGAACTTAGAGAGAAATTCATCCTGCCAGAAGGGGCATCTCAGGGGATGACTCCATTCCGGTCACGGGGTCGAAGATCCAAACCATCTTCCCGGGCAGCTTCTCCCACCCGCTCCAGCTCAAGTGCTAGTCAGAGTAACCACAGCTGTACGTCCATGCCTTCTTCTCCAGCCACCCCAGCCAGTGGGACCAAGGTATGTGCGACCTCCTTTATGTTGCCTTCCCTACTCCCATCTTGGTAGCCTCTGAAAAGACTAGCAAGAAGAAGAACACCAAAACATAAAGAACAGCTCTACCCCGACCCCCAGGATGCCCAGATCACCACCTTTGAAGTAATTAGTAAAGTGCCTATTCGGGCTGTCACATCTGAAGCACTTCTGTCTTCTTACTCCCAGTTGAGGAGTTTGACTTGTCAGACTTAGGGTTACTGGTTTGGAAAGGGCAGGTACTGTCCATGCAGCTGAAGCTGACAAATGAGCTTGCCGCATAGTGGGCTCCACGTGAAAGACGCCCGTCCACCTGCGGCATCTTGCCTCATCGGACTTATGGATATTTTATTTGTTTTCTGTTTCTTTAAAATTTAGTGTCTTTTTTTTTTCCCAATTTACTCCCTTGTTCTGTCCCATCTTCAATTGTTCCTGCCCCTCCCTTTGGATTTCTGTTTCACAGACTCCACTTCAGTTCTCTCGCTGCTATGACAAACCCTGGTTGGTAAACAGTAAAGCTGGCACACTTGTCAAGGACAGCCATTGTCCTGACCTCCAGCTACTCAGCCCTGAGGTAGAGTATGGCTTTGCTGAGTGAGACATGGTCACGAAGAGGCCCTCACTCATGCCAAGAACCTGACATGAGCCCGATGTCTCTTCCAACTCTGGGGTGCTTGCTGACACAGCTGATTGATCAAGTTGGTCAAGTGTTTTCAGGAGTTTCTAACTCGGATTTACCAAAATCGGAGATGAATAAGAGATTCCTAAACAAGATTGTCTAACAGCTTTACACGTCTTTAGCATGACATTTGTTCAGGATGCTCAGTCATTCCTGACCATTCACTTGTCGATATTACTTTAATTAGGTCTCTTGGAGTCTCCAAATGTTACCTACACAGACGAGTTATAAACACTTGAAATTAATCTACAGTGCATGTTCACCAATGTCTATGTTTAGGACAAGAGGATGATTTGCCAGACCCCTTCCCAGGGTGGTTGGTGCTGCCACATTGGTCAAGGCATGGGTGCTTATCTGTTTCAGCCAAGCACAGTTTCCCTACTAGTGACCACTGCTCTGGGGCTCCAGTTCCACCTTTCTTGGTTCCTTGGCCTAGACATCTGGATTTCTGTAGCTTTGATTTGAATGCACATACCAACAGTTAAGCATGTCCAAATGCAGTCCAGTGTTAGAGAAAAAACCTAGCCGGTGTCGTGGCACACCCCTGCATGCAGCGCGAGGGAGACTGAGGCAGTGTGTCGTAACATCCGGGCCATGTGGGCTGTGTATTGAGAGCCAGCCTGTCTCAAAAGAGGAAAAGAACAAAACTGAAACAAAGCCCAGGCAGACGGGCTTGTCCGACAGCAGCAAACTTGGCATCTCTCAGCCCCTGCAGGGAACGTCGAGGTCTCAGACCTCTAAGCCCAGTGTTGCCTTCAGTCAGGCAGAGCTTCAGCTGGAGAAACGGCACAGGAGCCAGAGGCAGTGAGTGACTCTGAGAGCCCAAGACTCAGCTGGCCTTGGCTTTCTTCCTGTGACACAGAGTGCATCGGATTCTGAGAGATGGGCCTTTCTGTTTTACTGTACAATGTCATCTTTTATTTCAAGTTCTTTACTCATTTGATGCCCTGTGGCCAGGCCAGGCCCTAACTTAGAGCCCCAGCCCAGAGGCGCCAGAGCTGTGGACTCAGGCAACAATGCTCAGGGATAGGGTAGCTCTTGGAACTGGTGCTCCTCCTCCTGGGTGACTAGGAGAGTTCCTGCTTGAGTGTTAATCACTTCCTGTCGCTTGTGCTTTCCTTCATGAAGAAATCCAGCCTGCACAATGAGATAGGCCGCTTTACTCTCCTTCCATATAAGCATCTTAAAAGTCCTGGAAAACAGTTTATCCAACTCACTTCAGAGAGACTGGAGTTATAGTCCATCTTTTAAGTAATATATTAAATCTGACTTTGAAACATTCTTTCTCTACATTAAGTCTATGGAGGTGTAGGCTCCTCCCAGTAACAGCAGTCATGAAATGCAACTCCTTCAGGCTAGACACGCTTCTATGCACTGTTACTGAGCAAGGTCGTATAGTCTGCCGCATGGCTTTAGGTTCTAAGACATGACACAGAAGCTCCCCCCTTTATGAAATTGATGCTTTAATTTGGGACAGATGCAATCAGCAGATATAGATGTCAGGCAATGAAAAATGCTCTCCCTAAACATTGAAAAGCAGGAGCAGAAAGCTTCAAGTGGTACTGAGAAATGAGGCTTCCCTGACAAAAATACTCTCTCAACGTGGCCCCTGAAGTGCATGGTCTAAGCCGTGCATGTGTTTGGGGAGGAAGGGTACTGTACAGTGACAGTGTGGGCTCAGTTCAGAACACGTAGACAGGACTGCCCTGAGCTGTAGGCCAAACAGCAAGGAGACCCGGACAGTTCGCTGAAGGGAAGGGTGTGTGATGGAAATGCAGAGACAAGAGTGGTCCCTCATTTCCTGAGGGAGAATGCATAAAGAGATCTTGGCTACAGTTGTTGCCAGTGCTTAATGGTGGCCAGTGGGTGTTGCTTGACTGTGCTAGAGTGCTGCCCCAGCACGTTGGTACTCAGGGGTGTTTGGATTTCTTTTCTTATAACCCATCGCTGTATCCATTTGTAGCCAGAGTAGCTCACCACCAGATCTCAGTTCCTAGGGGAGATGTATCAGCAGGATAACAGCCGTTCCACAGTCACCATCCCTAAGGGATAAGAGGTGGCAGAAGACACACTGAAGCTTAAAACTTCTTTTTTGAGAATATTTTTTAAAAATCCATGATCTAGGACATTTTGTAAATAAACCTTTGTTTTCCAGGACTTTTTAATTTGCTTTTTCAAATGGTTATCTATAAAAAGCCTTTTAAATAGACAATTCAACTCAATTATACACCTATCAAAAATTTTATCAACTAATTTTGATCTTTTGTTATTTTTAAGGTTATTTCATCAACAGGCAGCAAGCTGAAACGACCAACACCAACTTTTCATTCTAGCCGAACATCCCTTGCTGGTGACACCAGCAATAGTTCTTCCCCAGCTTCCACAGGTGCCAAAACTAACCGGGCAGGTAAGTGCCCATGCATGGGCTGAGGGTGGGAGGGATAGCACAGCTGCTTTGAGCTGGGGAGGCATTGGCCTCTCAGGAGCCATTGCTGGAAGAGCACTTAGGGTTGTTGGGCAGCCATTGCTTTTTTCTTGCTACCGTAACAAACTGTCCTCCTACACTAAACACTGAAGCCCTTGTTCTGGATCAGAAATGATCACAGTTGAGTAAAAGGAAGAAAGGGCCAGCCCTGTGTTGAAGGAAGCTACTGGTTAGTGCCCTGCCCCATGTGCCATGTCTTTTGTGGCTGCTGGTGAACAGGGAAAGTGGAGCTAGCTGACTGCCACTCCTCCTGGGAACCCGAAACTTGTCCCCTCCCCACCTGCACCTCCATTTACCCTCTGTTCACACACACTACCAACATCAGTTCACCCACCTATGCCGTGGCGATTGAGTAGCTTTGAAAGTTGGTCCAGCCGCTAACAGCAGCTGCTTTCTGCTCCTCATCAGGATCTCGTAGATAGCCTCACAAACCAGAAAAGGCTCACCTCCTGCTGTCGGGATGAAGTGTGGGTCCAGAATGGCTGTGATTTCCCCAAGACCATGCAGCAAATCAGGAGCCATTACCTGCAGCCCTTTGGCCTCCCGGTCACTTGTGTTTCCATTTCAGTGTTTTCTCCATTAAGTCTCCTGCTTGATTCTTAAATTCCAGACCCTAAGAAGTCTGCCAGCCGTCCCGGGAGTCGGGCTGGGAGCCGGGCCGGGAGCCGAGCCAGCAGCCGTCGAGGAAGTGACGCCTCTGACTTTGACCTTCTAGAGACACAGTCAGCGTGTTCAGACACTTCTGAGAGCAGTGCCGCAGGGGGGCAGGGCAGCTCCAGAAGAGGGCTCACCAAACCCTCCAAAATCCCAACCATGTCTAAGAAGACCACCACTGCCTCCCCCAGGACTCCATGTCCCAAGCGATAACACTGTACAAGCAGCCCACACCACTCTCCACTTTGAATCCTGCTTCATACGTTGGGTGTATATTTATTCTGAACGGGAGAAGTTATATTGTTAAAATTGTAAAAGAATAATTGTGTTATGAAGCTGCCTTATTTTTTTTTCCTTTTTGTAAGTTACTATTTTCATGTGAATATTTATGTAGATAAAATTTGACTCCTGGTAACCCTGTAACAGATAGGGCCCAGAGATGAAATATTTGAGGAAAACAAAAGGTCAAGATGCAGATGTATTAAAAAGAAAAGCCTCGGAATAGGGTTTCCTGTGGGGCAGGGTTATAAACCTGCTTTATCTTTTAGGATTATTCCTAAATGCATCTTCTTTATAAACTTGACTTGCTATATCAGCAAGATAAATTATATTTAAAAAAAAATAAGAATTCTGCAATGTTTAAGGAACTCTTCTTTCTAAATCACAGACACCTCAACTAGCAAGGGTTAAGGAGAGGACACTTAAGGTTGCATTTCCATCGTTTTACTGCTGTGTAATTTTAGCTGAAGACACAGAACCTCATCTAGATAGGCTTTGCACATGATAGAGCAAAGAGTCCATTGCAATACTGTCTTAAAGTAATGTCTCAGTACGGGGTGTTAAAGGGCACATAGCTGCTAGGATTCAGGGGTAAAAGGAAACTTCAGAACATTGGGGTTTTAAACTGATTTGTAACAAACTGTCCAACCCAGCCCTCAATGACTCCTGTGCTCACCAGGCCCCAGGCCCCTGGTGAGGGGACTCCTTGGTGGCACTGTGAATTACAGATTTGTTTATCTGCTTTTTTTTTTCTATTTATTTAAATGGTCGATCAACCTCCCATAAACTGAGGGATGACTTCCATGCGCCCATTTTGAAATGTGGACCTAAGACAAACACTGACTCATCCTTAACGGAGTTCACCAGCACACTAGTCCGTTTGCTTCCGTCTCCTGTGTGTGTAATAAAGTCAGCTGACCAAGTAACCACAGAGGGGCTGTCTGGGGCTCCCGTTTTTTAGCTGCTGTTCCTTGTCAGCTCTGACCATGTTGCTGTGTGATTATCTCAATTGGTTTTAATTGAGGCAGAAACTGAAGCTCTACCAATGAACTGTTTAAAAACAAGACACACTTTTGTATTAAAATTGCTTGCAGTAACAAATGTTTTGTAATTCCTGGCTTTATTCTGAACCACTACTTTATATTTAAATGTTACCGCTAAGGTATGAAAATGTTGTAGTACCTAAATACATCATTCAACAAGAGTTTTCTTGATGGAAAAAAAATCATAGAACGCATTACTCTTTTTCTTTATCTTCCCTTGTTAATTTTAACGAGGCTACAGAGAAGTGGGATGTTTTCACACAGAAACACAGGGAAGGGATCCTGTCTACCTACGTGATAACAGTGTGTGAGAAATTTACCTTGAGACGGGCAGACTTCCCTCGGTTTGCTGAGATTTCTGTTAGATGATGGAATGTCACAAGCCAGACTAGTTACCCTGTTAACCTTGAAACTGCTGTATAGGATGCAAACAGATGGCCAGGCAAGCCAAGGCCTGCAGAGAACCTTATTCTGGTAAACTGGCTCACCGGACAATACCACACTGCAAAGAGCTGATTTGGGGCGGGTTATATGGGAGATGGGTAATCATACTGGGCCACTTCTAAGAGGTGTTTGTGGCCAAATGATGCGTGTGGCCTGCTGCTTACCTAGATGGGTGTCTTGCAGTTCGTAAGTCTCAGGAGCCAACATTTCCTTCAGTGTTCTTGGACTTACTAGTTTGCCTCGCCCTCTTGTCATGGTCCACAGTGGACAGGAGCAGAGGGAATGGCTGCCCTGGAGCCCTCTTGCTAGTTTCTAAACTCGTGAGGAAAACACTATCTAATTATTGGGGAAGACAAATCAGGTGAAGCTAAGCCCACTGGATATCTGGTCTCACTTCTGGAAGGCAGTCTATTCTGCTCCCTCTGTTTTCTGAGTGGAGAGGAGGTATGTTCATGAGATCACAGTGTGAAGCCACTGGTGGGCTCTGCTGGAGTTGAGTCTTGAACGCCTGTGCTAATCTGATGTCTCCACTTCTCCAGCCCTTAGCTGGCCCTGATAACTAGAACAAGCGGATACTAACTTGGGTGAGAGCAAAGGGGACCTAACTCAGATCTGTGATCTCACTCATTAAGCCACATGCCCCTCAAATTCTAGAATTTGGCAAGATGTAAATGCATGTTTGCCAAAGCTACGTAAGGCCAAATGTACAGACTGAAGGGAATATGTAGCCTGGTGAGCTCCACACTTTCTCTTTTCACAGAACTGAGTGACCTTAAAGCTGTCAGCTTGGGACTGGAGAGTTGGCTCAGCAGTTAAGAGTGCCTGCTGCCCCTGCAGAGGACCTTTTCAGTTCTCAGCACCCACGTGGTATACATGTGACTCCAGCTCTGGGGAATCCGTTTCCTGGAATTCATACCTGCACACCTACATGCTACATACCTACGTACCACACATACACACCACATACCTACATGCTACACATAATTAAAAATAAGTATTTGGGGCTGGAGACATGTTAAGAGCATTTGCACTGGATGGTCGTGGTGCACTTGGATCTCTGAGTTCTGGTCTGCAGAGTGAGTTCCAGGATAGCCAGGGCTACAGAAAAAAGAGCATTTGCCACTCTTCCAAAGAACCTGGGTTTAGTTCCCAGCACCATTATCAGACAGTCTCTATAGGCATCTGCACTCACACGTACATACCTACATGTCTGTCACACACACACACACACACACACACACAGGGAGGAACCAGGCCAGATAAAGGTTTAAAATGCTACAGAGGCTGACAAGGGTAGTTGGCGGACCACACAAGCCTGGAGACCTGCCGTTAATCCCCAGAACCCACAAACAGGTTGGAAAGAGATTCCACAAAATCATCTTCTAACCTCTACACGAGTCTCTTCCCCCGTAATAATAGTTCTGAGATGTGACTCCAAAAATACACGTTTGATGGCCAGTGAGAAGGCTCAGCAAATAAAGATCCTTGCCACCAAGGCTAAGGACCTGAGCTCAATCCACAGCCCACATGGTAGGAAAACCCAACAACTCCTGTAAGTTGTTTTCTGGCCTCCACACATGTGACATGCACATGCATGTGTCCACACATACATCGACAGCTAACACTTGTGGAATGCCAGCATTCCACACACTACAGAGGACTCCTCTAGGTACACCTCAATATACATCCCAATTCCATGATCTTGAGTCCCCCTATGGATAAGAAAGTTCCATCACTTGGCAAAGTCATAGTCAGCAGGTGATCCAGAAAGTTCAGGTTTTGACACAATCTTCTTCAAGAACCTTTAGCCACCTTCGTCTTTCTGCCGTTCCACTCACAGGAGCCCACCTTCTTTTCCTGGCACCGCTCCTCTGCCCTTCCAGAAACTTCACCAGCTCCTCTGGGGGGAATGCCACTTTCATTAGAGTGGGGACTGCTCAAAAAGTGGAGTCTTGGTTCAGGGCTCAGGACAGAGCAGCCCACCACACAGGTCGCCAAGTTGGATTGTCGATGGAGGCTCTTGGATGGCTGACTGGCTAAGCCCTGTTTTAGTTTATAGGATAGGATGCACTGTGGAGAGAGTAAGTGGCTAACTGCTAAGCTGACATGAATGTTTCAGCCCTAAGAGCCAGCCCCATGCTGGGCTGCTTATTGTAAGTAGCCGGTAGCCCAGGATAGCCTAGAATGCAACCTGAGAACTGCAGGTGGGAGGTTCTGGAAGGTATGGTGCAGAGTCTGGTGCAGAAGGTACCGAGGGTCCAGAGGGGACGGGGTGAGGGAGGGCACCGTGGAGAGGAGACTCAAGAGCTCCTGAACAAAAATTATATGGACAATGCCTTTCTACCTCAGTCATCAAGCCCTGTGAGCTCAGCCCCCCAACTTTCACCCCATCACTTATTAGACGATTATTGCCAGCCCCTTTCCCTATTACTGTCTGTCTCCAACGTCAGCCCCTGACCTGTCTCCCTGCTTCCTACTCACACTTCCCTCAGCATTCTAGCTCTAGCCTCAACTTGGGCAGTTTCAAAGGCTTCTTGGCAGCATCATCCTTAAAAGCCCAGCATTTCCCCCTTCCTACCTTCTTTTCTCTTCCTCCCCCTCCTCCCTATCTCTTCCCCCTCCTCCTCCCCCTCTTCCCTATCTCTTCCCCATCCTCCTCCTCCCCCCATCTCTTTCCCCTTTTCTCCCTCCTCCCCCTCCTCCCCACCTCCCCCCTCCTCCTCCCCCTCCTCCTCCCTCTCCTCCCCCCCCTCCTCCCCTCCTCCTTCCTCTCCTCCTCCTCCCTCTCCCCCTCCCTCTCCCCCCCTCTCCCCTCCCTCTCCTCCTCCTCTCCCTCCTCTCCTCCTCCTTCTCCTCCTCTTCCCCCTCCCCCCCTTCCTTGTTCTGTTTGTTTTTGTTTTGAGACAAAGGTATGACTGTAGCTATGAAGCTAGTCCTGGCTGAACTATGTAAACTATTCTGGCCTTGAGTTTACAGCCATCTCCCTGCACCTTCAGTCATTCTGTGTTGAAGTTCACTCCTGTTCTTCCTCCCAGTCCCATGCTCCCAGAAATAAGACTCAGACTCAAGATATATTTACAAATACCTAGGCCATATAGCTAGGCTCTTCTTTGACTAGATCATAACTTGAAATAACTCACTTATTCTGATCTACATTCTGCCATGTGGCTGGTGCCATCCTCAGGTGACATCTACCTCATCACATCTTCTTGGGTGAATCTCCCGCCCCTGATACTATCCCAGAATCCTTTCTGCCTACGGAATGGCCCACCTCAAATTCCTACCTAAGTTATAAGCCACCAATTTTATTGACCAATAATACTTATAAGAGATTCTCTCTACAGCTCTGTGTCTTAACAGAGGTTTTGAAGCAGTACGGAAATTGACCTGTTGGATAAAAGACTGTGCATGGGACTGGAGAGATGGCTCAGTGGTTAAGAGCACTGACTGCTCTTTCAGAGGTCCTGAGTTCAATTCCCAGCAACCACATGGTGGCTCACAACCATCTGTCATGGAATTCAATGCCGTCTTCTGATGTGTCTGAAGACAGCTACGGTGTACTCACATACATAAAGTAAATAAATAAATCTAAAAAAAAAAAAAAGACTGTGCATGATTACTTGAAGGGATGAGTTGATACTTGAAGCCTTGAAACAAGGCTGGAGTTATCTGGGTTCAGTTCCCAGAACATCAGGGGGCTCATGATGGGCTGTAATTCCAATTCCAGGGGTCCTATTGCTTTCTCCTGGGGTCAGGGGACACTTGCACACAGGAGGCTCACACAGTTAAGAAAAAAGAAACTTCAAAGGATCACACAGCATGCTTTCGGCAGGCATTATACAGTTACTTGGATCTGTATCTTGAAGGCACACTAGAGAATCCTTAATTGGCCCAGACCCTCATGTAGCACCACCTACAGGGCAGTTTATGCTCTCTCTCCTGGAAGCCTCTCTAGCAGCCGTCCCTCACCTCCAGTTCTACAGTTGCACTGTTGTGCTACTTGAGGTAACGTGCTTAACCTTCAGCTTTCCCATTTGTTTAAAAAAAAAAAAAAAAAAAAAAAAGCTTTTGTGGGACACAGTAGCACATGCCACAGTCCCAGAGGCAGGGATGGGAAGGCATATCTATGAGGTTAAAGCCAATCTGTTCTATAGGTCAAGTTCCGGGTCAGTCAATAGTGAGAACCTGCCTCAGAGCGAGGGGGTAGGGGGGCGCTGGTACAGGAATCCGGAGATGACATTCCCAAATAGCACCTCCCAAGGGGAAGGAAAAGAACAAGCCATCAGCTTCGAGCCTCAAGTGGCTGAAGGAGAGGATGTATTTGGTGTCTATTGCATCTTCACCTCCTTCAGTGACTCCTTTGTCCATGTTACCCATGTGGACCAGAGAGGTGCAAGGAGCTGGGCGGCAGCATTGCCCTGCGTATCAAACTCCGGACTGCAGGAGGAAACAGAACCAAGAGCCCTGGATCTGGAGCCCAGTCAACCCTCAGCGCTCTTGCTTGTTCAGGGACGTGAAGGTTGGGTTGTCACTCCCATCCCCAGTGACAGCACTCGAAGGAAGGGGGTCATCGTGGTCTGTGAACAGGACTTCTCGAAATTATTTTCTGTTAAATTGCTTTGTGTAAGCTAAGAAAGAAAGGGGCGGGGAAGAAAAGGAAGAAAAAGAAAAGAGGCAGCTGTGTGCCCATGATGGCTTGTAAACACTAATAGGTCTGGAAACCGTGTTACCTGTCATTATGACACTCCCAGACTTGACACAGCCATTCATTCCCTCGGCTGGATACTTTCCTCCCACTGACTTCCGTCTTCCAATTCCTTCCAGCCTTCCGGAGCTCATTCTCGGCTCCACTTGAGCCACACCAACACCTTTATTGTCAGTGTCAGTGCTGTGGCAGCCGCCTTAGGAGGCAGGAAAGCATAAAGGGGAGGAACCAGTCAGGGAGTTTTTGCAGGGTCCCTTTCTTGCAAGCCCCTGGAGGCTGTCACAAATGAGATATGCAAAGGTGACCCTCCTTCGGGAGGCTCAGAGCCCACCCCAGGTTGGATCTACAACGGAATCCGCTGGGCGGAGTATGAGTCTGGCGCCGAGGAGTAGCGGGGGCTGGGCCCTAGTTACTTCTGGCAACGGAATGTGCCCCACCCTCACTGCACTGCTGGCACCCGCCGGGCCCCGACGGCCGGAACTAGGGGCGCGTGCAGAGACTCCGAGAGCAGAAGGGAGACGCTGCGGGTCCCACCGCTGCTGGGGAACTCAGGATCCCACCCGCGCGCCTAGGGCGCGAGTGTCTGCTTCAGAGACCCCAATGTCTTCCCATGGAGCCAGGTATGCGCTCCGGAAGCTGGCTGGGGACCCAGGGTAAAGGCGTCTCTCCAGCCTGCCTGTACCCACCTACTGGTGCCCTAGGCGGATCCCACCACTTTGCGTTGTTGAGACCATCCCTGGGCGTCACTCCGCACTCGGACCCGCCCCCCGATTCCCCATTGGCTGATCCTGGCAGGGGTGGGGTCAAGAAAGTGTTCGCCGGTCTGAGCTGCTACCCAGGTCCTACTCCAGACACTCGCGGGTCAGCGCCGTGAGAGCCCACGTTGCTCTGACCTACGGGCGCAGTGATCGCCTGCCGAGTGCGCGGTGCTCAGTCGCTGTAGAGCTGCCCGCGACAGGTGCGAACTCAAGGGATCCACTGCGCCGTCTGGTCCTCCCCATCGGGGTGTCGCACCCGAGCCAGGCCAGCTACCGGTGGATGCGCATCTGCTGAAAGTCCGAGATGGCCGTACGTCCCGGGCCACTCTGGCTATTGGGCCTGGCTCTGTGCGCGCTGGGAGGAGGCCACGGTCCGCGTCCCCCGCACACCTGTCCCCAGCGTCGCCTGGGAGCGCGCGAGCGCCGCGACATGCAGCGCGAAATCCTGGCGGTGCTCGGGCTGCCCGGGAGACCCCGACCCCGTGCGCCACCCGCCGCTGCTCGGCAGCCAGCATCCGCGCCCCTCTTCATGTTGGACCTGTATCACGCCATGACCGATGACGACGACGGCGGGCCACCGCAGGCTCACTTGGGCCGTGCCGACCTGGTCATGAGCTTCGTCAACATGGGTGAGTGCCGGAAAGGCGTCAGGAATCCCGGTGGGGGGGGGGCGAGGAAGAGGTGGCCGCCTGTCTGGGGATGATGCCCTCAGGTAATACAAGGCCCCTAGGACAGGGAGCCATGGTTCAGTAAAACACGGAAAGGGGCGGAAAGAGGGGACAGCAGGGTGTCAAGATTGAAATGTCTGAGAGTTAGCACCGGTGCACAGGGTCTTCGCCCACCAAGGCACCCAGGAGTTGGGATCTGATGATGTCCTGGTCCCCTAGGTAGCACCGGAGGACAGTCCTGGGGAGACTGATGAGTAAACAGAGGCCGTGATGCTGTCGCAGTGATAAATGCAGCCCTGAAGAGAGGGACAAAGTTCAGTGTGGAAACCTGTGGTCATATCAAAGTGACCAGAGCTGACCTTCATGACCGGACAGCAGGCTCTTTCTGTGCAGTAGGAAGTGGGTGGATGGGGTGCAGTGTCAGGAGGTGGAGTGGACAGACTCAGACATGACTGTAGTCTTGTGGGCCTGGTCCCCAGTGGCTGGACCTTGGCCTGGCATGGAGTGTTCAGGTCAGTGAATGACCCAAGGGGCAGTGTGAGTCCATTCTTCCAAGGAGTGGCTCCTTTCTCCAGGTGTCTCTAGACATCAGGACCACTTTGTACTTCTAGTCTTGTATTTTTTTTTTTACTTACATGTATGAGTGTTTTACCTGTATGTTATGTCTGTGTGCCACATTCATGCCCAGTGCTGGCAGAGGCTAGCAGAGAGCATTGGATGCCCTAAAACTGGAGTCACAGACAGTTGTGAGTAGCCATGTGGGTGCTAGAAAATCAAACCCAGGTTCTCTAGAAGATCCTAAGGATAGAGAGGCAGTTACAACCCCACATGTGATCTGTCCTAAGTCCCCACACCGCCCTCTAAGCAGAAAACAGTATCTAGATTCCTCCTGCCCCAGCGCTTTCAGTCCTGAGAGCACCTTTCCCCTGTGCTGTGCTCTACCCTACCTTAGCCACCACCGGCTATGGATGGGGAACAAAGGTTTGGGTGCCTTCTCTACCTGCCTTCAAGTAGGGGAACAAATGACTCCTGCACCATCTCTCCAGCTACATCCCCCCACTTTTAAACTTTTAGAGATGTTTTCTTTTATGTATATGAGATTTTCCTGCCTGTATGTATGTGTACCAAGTGCACGCAGTGCCTCATGGGGGCAGACGAGGGTGTCAGATCCTCTGGGACTGGAGTCAAAGATTATAGGAAGTCACGAGCAGCGAGTGCTCCTGACTGCTGAGCCATCTCTCCAGCCCTAACTTCTAAAAGTCTGGGAGGTGCTTTCCCGGAGGTTTTCCTCACTGTGGGTCAGATTCCCACCTCTTTGCTGATGTTTGTGGCTACTGACCTGGGCAGGTTTGAATACCCAGCTTGAACTGGGACCAGGGAAAGGACCCTGGCACGGCCACCAGCCCTGCAAAGAGTATCTAGTCCTAGCCACAGGTGACCATCAAGTCTTCACTGACATTCCCCAGGGGACAGTGGGGAGGTACAGAGAGGCAGGGACTGCTCTGAAATAGCCCAGAAGACACTCGGATTGCCTAACTGTACCTCCAGTGCTCCAGTTGGTGATACTCCCTCCAAGATGGGGAGAGCTTTCAATAGGATGTGGGCAAAGGAACGTAGGAGACTGGACAGTATAGTGCGTGGGGTCCTCAGTCACTAATTTCCCTACCTGAAGGCAGGTAGAGAGCACCCAAGCCTCTGTTCTGCATCCATAGCTGGTGCTGGCCAAGGTAGGGTGGAGCACAGCACATCGGGAAGGCTGGTGTCTCTGACTGAAAGAGCTGGGACAGGAGGGATCTAGATACTGTTTTCCTGCTTGGAGGGCAGGGTGGGGACTTAGGACAGACCACATGTGGGGCTGTAACTCCCTCTCCATCCTTAGGACAGGCTGACCCAGGGCTTAGGACTAAGAACGAAGGATAGGCTTGCCCAAGAATGTCCCCAGAGGAGCTGTTGATCAGAATGAATCACCACCCAGCCCATGTTCTGTACCCCACGCCCCTCCTCTGGTCAAAACATGCACAGCTCTGGTGGGAACTGTTGCTCTGACTAGACCAAGGCCCGCTGCTGCTGTGCAACCTTAGGGAAGTCCCTTGTTGTCTCTGAGCCTAAGTCTGTTTTCTTTTTAAATGGAACTCCTAGGCCTGGCATGGTCTCTCTCTCTCTCTCTCTCTCTCTCTCTCTCTCTCTCTCTCTCTCTCTCTCTCTCTCACACACACACACACACACACACACACACACACACACACACACACACATACACCTTAAATTATAGCACTGAGGAGGCAGAGGCAGGAAGAGCTCTATGAATTCCAAGCCAGCCAGAACTACATGGCGAGCATAAATGGGACTCCTAGTGACCTGTCCTCAAGGTTATGCGACTGACTGACTGAGGAACAGGAGCAGAAAAGCGGCCCCACTCCTTTTTCAGTGTGAACTAGGACATGGCCACTGCCTACCCCCAGTGTGACCCAGAACCAGGCCACTGCTGACCCCCAGCCCTTCCAGCTACAGCCCAGCCGTGCACATAAAGCAGTGAAATTTCTATGCGGCTACATGTGTTATATTATGACTATACTCCTAACACTCAGGAGACTGAGGCAGGAGGATTGTCACAACTTCAAGGCCAGCCTGGGCCACATCATATATGGAAAGTCAGCCAGGGGATCAGGGTAACAGCAAATCCTGTTGAAAGAAAGAGGCTGGGAGAAGAGGAAAATAAACTAGCCCTATATGTCTGTCTTGTGTACACTGAAACCTAGAGATGGACTTTAATTTTCTTTAAGACAAAGTCTCTCTGTAGCCCTGGCTGTCCTGGAACTCACTCTGTAGACCAGGCTGGCCTTGAACTCAGAGTCCTCGAAGTCCTGAGTAGGGATTGAAGGTGTGCACCACCACATCCATCTCAGAATGATTGTTTTCCTGGTGATTACCAGGCCCTGTGTGTCAGACACCTAGCCAGGCCGATCCTGAAGGGCAGAGCCCTGGAACCAGCAGGCCACTGACAGCAGCAGCGGCATCAGTGGCCCCAAGGCTGTGACTGTGAGGAGCAGAGGTGACAGCAGATTCCTGGCCCTGGTGTCCATCCCTGTGCCCAGAGAGTGGAGAGCCCTGAGCTAAGCGGGTACTCTCAGCACCAGACCCTGACTCTCGTCCCTCCCAGATCTGCCCTCATCCCTGCTTGTCTCTACCCACACGTCCTCCTTTCTGTGGTCTGTTCCTTCCAGGCATCTGCAGGGACAGTATCAGGAAGACAGATGCCTCCAGCCCTGATCATTGGGTCTGTTTCAGAGGAACCCGCTTGCTCCCTGCCCGGGCCCTGGCAGGGTGGCCTCAGGCCCTTCTGTCCTTCCCAAGGGTGGAAGGAGGCAGGAAGGACCAGCTCTGCTCATGTCAGGTGGCTCTGTTCTGGATGCGGAAACTGAGGCACAAACAGCAGTAACAAGCAGGACCACAGTGGAGCCACCAGCACATGCATTGACCCCTTTCCCAGCCCAGGAGCTTTTATTCCCAAGGCCTCCAGTGGCCAAGGGCAGGGCAGCAATGAACTGTGGTGGCCGGATATTAAAGAGTAAGACTGTGTGAGCATTGGAGACCCGGCTGAGGTCTCCCGCTGCCCCTGCCAGCTCTGTGGCCGGAGATACTTTCTCATCAGAGACCTCAGGGTCACTTCCTTTGGCTCTTACCCAGGGGATTCCTTCATTTCTTCACTCACTCATTCATTCATTCATCCATCCATTCATTCCTCCCACAAATAGTCATGCAGTGCCTACTATGTGCCCTGGGTTCCAGTTGTGGGGACAGTCACACTGCCTGTGTCCTTTCAGAGGTGACCTTCTAGTGGGAGAGACAGAGAATGCACACACTGCCATGGAGATGGTTGTCAGGGATGATACATACACACACACACACACACAGAGAGAGAGAGAGAGAGAGAGAGAGAGAGAGAGAGAGAGAGAGAGAGAGAGAGATGACCTGAGAAGGGCTAGGTCAAGGGACTTCTGACCTGGGACTCACACAGAAAGAATTCCCGTCCTGATGTTGCTGTACCTACTCTACTTATGATCTGGCCTTTCCTAGCTCCCACCCTACCCCTGCCCCCAAGCCTCAGTTTCCCCTCTGTGAGATGGAGGTGCTCATCTTAAGGGGCTGCCAGGGCTGAGTGAGATGACAGCTGAGCTGGCCCCATGCCCAGACAGCCACATCTGTTCCTGAATTTGCGTTCACAAGTACAGGCAGGAGAGTTGAGGCTCAGAGAGGGTTGCGGTAGTCCCAAGGCCACACAGCACTTCATCTGCATCCAATGCTCATGCCCTCTGTACAGCTGCAATCCAGATACGTTTCACATGCTCATTACATAAAATTCAGACCATCCACAATGAGATAACGAATTCCCCTGGGAATCAAGCTTCTACCAGTCAGTCCGCCGGGCAACTTTGTGATGCCTCTCACCAACAGCTCCTCCAGCCTGTTTCTAAGCTTCATAGAGATGGAGTCATGCAGCGTGCGGCCACCCCAATGTGCTGCCTGTTAAACTCCCACCCAGGGCGGTTCTCTGAGAGTCCCACATTCTTGTTTCTTAACTTCTGAGGTGCATGAATGGCCCACAAGTGTCCTTGTTCATTTATTCTTATTAATGGAGACTTGGTTCTTTTCAGCCTGGGAGTGTTTTGAATGAAGCTTCTCTTCGTCTGTAGTCCCAGGGATTCAGAAGGCTGAGGGAACATCTTAAGTTCAAAGCCAGGCTGGGGAACTTGTTGAATCCTGTCTCGAAAGAAAGAAAAAGAAAGAAAGAAAGAAAGAAAGAAAAGAAAGAAAGAAAGAAAAGAAAGAAAAAAAAGGATAGAAAGGAAGGAAGGAAGGAAGAAAAGAGAAAGAAAAAAGAAAGACCAAGAAAAGAAGAAAGAAAACCATGACTGGAGAGATGGCTTAGTGTACAGAAAACTTGCTGTTCTCCAAGACTCTATTCAGTTCTCAGCACCAATGTCAAATGTCAAACCCCATTACTCTAGGGGGATCTGATACCTCTGGCTTCTGCGAGTGCTTACACTCAAGTGCACATACCCACAGACAGACAGACAGGTAGACAGACTTGCATACGTACAATTAAAGGTAATAAATATCAATCTCTTTTTAAAAGAGATAGGGGATGAGCTCAGGGTGGAGCCCTTGCTTAATGTGTGCTAGGCCCTGAGTCCAATCCCCAGGACCAAAAGAGCAAATCCTCCTTCTCATCCACTGCTGGTGTATGTGTGTGTGTGTGTGTGTGTGTGTGTGTGTGTGTGTGTGTGTGTGTGTGTGTGTGTGTGTGTGTGTGCATGCATTTGTGTGTATGTGTGTGCATGCATTTGTGTGTGTGTATGTGTGTGCATGCATTTGTGTGTATGTGTGTATGCACGTGTATGTGTGCATGTGTGTATGTGTATACATGCATGTGCATGTGTGCATGTGTCTGTGTGTACATGTGCATGTACACGTAAGCATGCCCTGGACATCAGACTTGGGGTCTTTCCCTTCCTAAGCAAGTGTGCCTAGCCCTGAGCTTCACTCATGCCCACATCCATTTTGAGAGAAACCCCACCCCTGTTTGAAAAGAGATGGGCAAGATTTCCAGACACCTGACCTAGCCCAGCTCTTCCGTCCCTGACAGGCGAGCTCCTTCATGATGAGTCTCAGCCTGCACGGTGCATCTTCTAGGGTGCTTGCTTTCTCTGTCTCATGTAGGGCCACGGATAGCACCTCTTTCTCCTTGTCTTTGGGAAGCAACCTAGAAATGTCCCAAGTGGACTCTCCATGCCCCTCACCCCACCGTGTGCCACAACGGCTGTAGGTGCTCAGGACAGACTGGCAGAGGGGAAGGGGTCAGGGAGCACGAGAGCTGCATCAGGTAGGATGGACTCGGGCTGTCCCCATCCCTGTGGTGCCAGCAGTGAGCACATCTCTGAGAACCTCCTGAGACCCCCAGGTCCATCAGACCCAGCAGGACGGTGGCTTCCTTGAGGACAGAACATGTTGAGCGTCACCTCCACGCCAACATGCCACTGTTCAACGCCAGGTCCACTCGTTTCCGGGGCTGAGTCTGAAAGTTGGGATCACATTCCCCTGAGCTCATATGGGACCTCTACAGAGAACCCCTTGTGGGCCTCAGTTTCCCTGTCTCAGAACCCCAATCCTGAAATCCTTTCCAGTTTTGACTCAAGCTTTGCCTACTCCCTGTCCACTGATGAGGGTCTCTGTAAGAGTGAGTCACTGGGTAGGCAGGTAAGCGGGATGTGTCATCACGGACCATGTCCTTGAGTTTCTTCTGGAGGAATTGGTCCTTGCTCACATCTCCTGGGAATTATTTTTTACCTCGGCAGGCTTGATGTGGTCGCCTGTGCGGGTGTTCCCTTTTAATTTGGGGTCTGGAGCCAGCTGAGGACTGGACCGGTAATTATGTGTGCAGAGCCGTTTATGGAAACGGCCTGTGAAGAAAGCCAGTGCAGAGGGAGACTCAGCTGAAAATACCTCAGGAGTGAGGCTGGGCCTCACCACAGCGCTGAGGCTCCTGCTGGGAGAAATTCCTTCAGGTGCAGGATGCACGGGTCACCAACCCCAGGGCCCTACCCTCCTCTGAGATCCTACAGGAGTCCAGGGTGGGCCCCTCAGTCTTTGGTACCAGCAGCACAGAGCAGTTAGACCCCGCCCCTTTTCCTCAGGGCCTGGGGAACCCATCCCCACCCTCAAGGACCCCATGAGGAAAGGAAGCAAATCTCACAGCAAGCGCAGACATCACAGTATCCAGTGGGGACTCACCGTGATATGGTCGCACGGACCAACAGTAGCACCCCAGCCCTGGGAGCCAGTGTCCCAGGAAGAGCAGAAGCTCTCACCCTCTGTCCACGAAACACAGGCTGCTGCAGGTGGCCCGTCCACCAGACACGTTCAGCTACTGCTCTAAAGAGCTACCATCTAGAAAGGCAGCTAAGTCAGGGACAGAACCCACTGATACAAAGGGAGGGGACAGACCCACAGCCTGGTATGTAGAGAGGAGGATCTTCAGTGGGACTGAGGGAAAAGAAAATATGTCAGGCAGGAGAGAACCTAGGAAAATATAACCCTGAGAGGAGGCAGGCATGAGAGGAGGGTCTCAGGCAAAAGGCACAGGAAGTTATCCTGTCTTGACTGAGGCAGGGCCTGAGACATGGGCCCTGAGGGGCTGTGACAGTTTGAAGGAAGACCTCACTCTTCTGCCAGCCACTCTGAGAAGGGGAGGATGACTTTTGAAGTACTTCTTCTGGTCAGAAGCAGGACAGATTTAGTTTGTCTGGGTGAATCTAACTTTGTCTAGGAGGGGGGAAAAAAAGGCCAACATTTTGTGAGTGTCTTGCTGACCAACACAGGGTTTGGCATGTGGAGGTCTAGTCTGGCTGGATGGCCACAGCGCCCCAGATGTAGACTGGCAGGATGTGGACACTGGTGTGGCCAGGGAAGCCACCTCCTGCCCACAGTAGGCCTTTTCCAAACTCATGGCATCTGGAGCTGGTTTTATCAGGGACTGGAGGAGGAGGCCGAGGGTTCTAGGATTGTTTTCTCAAACCCTCAGGCAGTTTAGACGGTAAACTTGGCTTCCGGTTTACAGCTTTGCTGAGGGCAGAATGTCTGCCCTTGCCCCCCTGTCTCAGCTTTGTGGAGCTGCCTGTCCAGAGTCCTTGCTGGAAGCTCCATTTTCTCCGTGTGTGTGTGTGTGTGTGTGTGTGTGTGTGTGTGTGTGTGTGTGTGTATGTTACGTGTATTAACAGGGTCTCTCCTGGACCCAGAGCTTGCTAATCCCAGCTTGTCTAACTAGCCACCTTTCTCCGAGCTTCCTTTCTCTGCCTCATGGGATTGCAAGAAGCCATCGAGCCTGCCTGGCTGTCCTGTGGATTGTGGGGATCTGCACTCCGGTCTTCATGTCTACAGTAGAAGAGATTTCGCACCGAGCCTCTCCCCAGACTCCATTGCTGGAAACTAGACATCACTCCCCACATGGCAGCAGGGGCGCCTCTGAGTGCCACAGGCTGTCCCAGAGTCAGCAACAACTGAACTAAATAGAACTCTCTCTAGGGCACAGGGTGTCTGGGATCAGTGTGCTGAGTTATTTGAGGTAAGGAACAGAGTGTCCTGCGAACAGCCTGGCTTTTCCGGCTGCTCTGTGGTCAGCTTGTGTACCACCGGATTCCAGCCATGCCAACTTCTTTAGGGTCCACACACACCACACAGACCCTGTGTTTTTCAGGGTTTCTCCGTTAGGGCAGCTTGTTTCTTCCTTCGCCTCTCTGAAGTCGGTTTCTTGTTGCTGTTGTTTTCAGTTAAATTTTTTCTTCGTTCCTGGGGCTGGCGAGGTAGCTCAGCAGTTAAAAGCTCGTGCTTCTCCCGTAAAGGACCTGAGTTCTACTCCCAGGACTCAGGTTCAGTGGCCACAGCCGCCCAGCTCCAGAGGATCGTACGCCCTCTTGTGGCACCCATGGGTACTGCACTCACGTGTGTACAGGTAAACACTTGCCACAGTGCCCATGTGGAGGTCAGAGGACAACTTTTGGTAGACTGTTCTCTCCTTCCACTGTGGGTTCTGAGATCAGACTGTGATCATTAGATTTGTGTAGAAAGCTGACCTGTCTCATTGGCCCAGTTCTTTTTCTACAATCTTGGACCACCCGGTTTTAAAATGGCACACGGGTTGTTAGGCTCCTGTGTAGACAGAGATTCTCTGCAGGAACAACTTCACTTCCTTGAGGATCTTAGCAATGTCTAGCCATTGTCAGTTGTTGCAGCCAGGGAAGAGGTCCATGTGCGCATCTGATCGGAGGCCGGGGATACTGCTCAAAAGCCTAGAGATACAGAGAAGGATGTTTACCACAAAGAATGCCCAGCCCAAATGTCAGCCATGCCAAGCATAGATGCTTATGAAATGCAAGCAATGTCTGATGCTGCCTATGTGCAGTGTGTGTGTGTGTGTGTGTGTGTGTGTGTGTGTGGTGTGTCTGTATGTGTGTGTATTGTGTGTGTTGTATGGTATAGTGCAATGTGTATGTTTGTGTTGTAAAGTATAGTGTGTGTGTTGTAGGGTGTATGGGGGAGAGCGTGGTGTGTGTGGTATGTGTCTGTATGTGTGTGTATTGTGTGTGTGTTGTATGGTATAGTGTTGGGTGTGTGTGTGTGTGGTGTGTCTGTATGTGTGTGTATTGTGTGTATTGTATGGTATAGTGTGGTGTGTGTGTTTGTGTTGTATAGTGTATGTGTTGTAGGGTGTATGGGGGAGAGCGTGGTGTGTGTGTGTGGTATGTGTTTGTGTGGTGTGATGTGGTGGTGTGGGGGATGTGGTGGTGTGGGTGCGTGTGCATGCATGCGTGCATGTGTGTGTGCGTGTGTTTAGAGATCAGGAAACCACCTTAGGTGGTATTATTCCTTGGTAGCTCTCCACCCTGTTTTTTGAGGCAGAGCCTCTCCCCAGCTGGGAACTCTCTGATAAAGCTAGGTGAGCCTGGAAGGTCTGCCTGTCTCTGCCCTACACACACACACACACACACACACACACACACACACACACACACACACACACACAGTGCTGAGGACATATGCCTAACTTGTTTTTGTTTTTTAATGTGGCTTCTGGAACGCAAACTTGAATGCTTCTCTCGCTGTCCCTCTGGCCACTGAGAAAACCCTTCAGTGTTAGCTTCTGAGTACTCTTTTAAAAAAGAAAGATTTGATCTCCTTTTTTATGCATCAGTGTTTTGCCTGCATATATATCTGTCTGTCGTGTACACAGAGCCCACAGAGGCCAGAAGAGGACATTAGATTCTCTAGAACTGGAGTTAGAGGCAGCTGTTACCCACCATGTGGGAGCTGGGAACTGACCATGGGTCCTCTGTAAAAGCAACCAGTGCTCTAACCACTCAGCTGTCTCTTCAGCCCCCTGTATTTTGTTCTTGAGCTCCTTCCCTAAGAATGTATGGTCGGGCTGGAGAGGTGGCTCCGCGGTTAAGAGCACTGACTGCTCTTCCAGAGGTTCTGAGTTCAAATCCTAGCAACCACGTGCAATGATCTGATGCTGTGAAGAGAGCAACAGTGTACTCATATAGATAAATAAAATCGTCTTAAAAAGAACGACAAATTGTTCTAGTTTAAAATTACACACACACACACACACACACACACACACACACACAACATCATTGTAGCTCAGCCACCAATTTAATACAGTTAGTTCAAATACTGTCCTTTGGGCTTTGCTGTGTTTTGCAAATACTATGTTTTGGGTTTTTGCTCTTTTTAAAAGCATTTATTTACTTATTTCATGTATGTGAGTACACTGTAGCTGTCTTCAGACACACCAGAAGAAAGCATCCGATCTCATTACAGATGGTTGTGAGCCACCATGTGGTTGCTGGGGTTTGAACTCAGGACCTCTGGAAGAGCAGTCAGTGCTCTTAACCACTGAGCCATCTCTCCAGCCCGTGTTTGCTCTTTATTCCTGTATTTGAATTGGTTTTTCTTTCATAATCTGTGAAATCTCTATAACATGTATAATGGAGCCTTGCAATTGGTCTGATTTCCTTTCCCTCCCCCTGTATCCTGTCTCTGTTCGCTTTCAGCACTCAGTTTCTGGTTTTTGCTGTTTTTTGTTTTTTTGTTTTTTTTTTTTTTCACTTGTGGCTTGGCTCCCTAATTTAAAATATACTAGGACGTTAACTCGGTGGTTAAGACCATTTCCTCTGACCAGGAGGACCTAAGTTTGAATCCCTACCACCCATGCTAAAAGCTGACCATAGCTGTGTATGCTGCAACCCCAGCTTACAGGGAGGTGGGGACAGACAGATCCCTAAGCCCAACCTGGCTGAATTGGGAAGCTTCCTTTTCAGTGAGAGGCCTTTTCTCCGGCACATACGGGGGAGAGCGATATCATAAGACATCGGCCACCCTGCTGTGACTTCCACATGTGTGCACACAGGCAGACGCACACATCACACATGTGCACGCACATGTATGTGCCTTAGTGTGTGTGTAGTGCATGTGTGCACACCATCTATATCAGATAAACAGTGTCCTGTCTACACTGCCTTGCTTTTTCTCCTGTCACGGCGGACTACAGACTAATGGCAATCTTTTTTTTTAAAGATTTATTTATTTTTTTTATTATATACAAGTACACTGTAGCTATCTTCAGACACACCAGAAGAGGGCATCAGATCTCATTACAGATGGTTGTGAGCCACCATGTGGTTGCTGGGATTTGAACTCAGGACCTCTGGAAGAGCAGTTAGGGCTCTTAACCACTGAGCCATCTCTCCAGCCCGACTAATGGCAATCTTAAGGGATTCTTCCAGCTGGGCGGCGTCCCACTGAGTGTTACTCAGTGCACAGCGCGTCTCCTAATGCCGGCTGGGTTGTTTCTGCTCTGTTGTGCTGCAGCCCCCGGACACCGCTCTTTGTGTATTTCTGTGACCGTCTCTGGGACACTTTCTTGGAAGTTGAGTTTGGAAGTCAAAGATTTCCCAATTCGTCTCTGCTGTTACTAGACACCCACTAAAAGGATTACTCGTTTTAACCAGCAAGGCTGAAGAGAGTTCTGGCCTTATTGGAAGGAAGTGGTTTTCAACCATGGTCTGTTTTTGCCTCTTTGGGGGCCTTGGACAATATCTGGAGTCAATTTTGGTCTTTGCTACTGGAGAGGGAAGGCGGTCCTGCAAATGTAGGACATTGTTACAACACCCTACACTCGGGACAATGCCCGTGACACTCCAGCCCAAAAAGGAACCACACGCACACATGAATGAATGAATGAATGAATGAATGAATGAATGAATGAATGAAACCTGAAAATAGGTTGAATAAGTGAGGTAGGTAATTTTTGTGGATATCACTAGGAAAATGAATGCAGAAATTGAAGGGATTAAAAAACAAATTACTTATTTTATGCATGTGCCTGAGTGCATACATATGTGTCGTGTGTGTGGAGGCTCTCTGGTCAGAAGAGGGTATCGTATCCACTGGAATTGAAGTTATATATGGTGGTTGTGAGCTGACAAGTGAGTACTAGGAACTGAACCGGGTTCTCTGCAAGAGCAGTAAATGCTTTTCACCTCAGCCATTTTGCCAGCAAAACTGAAGGACTTTACTTTACGGAGCTGTCAGAATTGTGAGAAGAAAATATCAAGCACTTTCCCCCCACATGCCTCAAAATGAGATTCTGGGACACACACACACACACACACACACACACACACACACACACACACACACACACACACACCGCCGATCCATTATTAATTGCAAAGAGAGAGAGAGATTCTGCTTGGAGACCTTGCTCCAAACATCAACTGTCCTCCTGGAGTCACCCAGAGAATTCCTGGCAGGCCATATCTGAGATGGTCAGGATGCAGGACAGTGGCCAGGAAATCAGCAGTGTGCCCCCCAGTCTATCTGAATCTTCCAGGGATCATACTTTCCCAGCATCACAGCCAGCAACAGGATTTTACTGGGAAAACCCAAGAAACCCTATCTCCAGGACATGCCCTTTCTACACCCAGGGGCCGGGAAGCACAGCAGGCATTTTATACGTTTTCCCTGGGTATCTGTCTTGCATTTGGCTAATTCCACCTCACTTTTATACCGTTGTTTCCATCGGCACATGGTGTCAGGCGGCTGTGATGGCGGGAGTCATGTTGGGAGCTAGGATTCCCGGGTCCCGTGCCCAAATGCATATAAAAGTCCAAAGTGCTCTGTCCCAGGCAGCACATTATTGAGGGGCTGCCTCTTGGAATCTCAGCATCAAGACATCCTATGTGGGTCACACAGGTCATTAAGGGAGGGTGGCCACAGAGCTCAGAGTCAGTCCCCAAATAAAACTCCCGAGATACACTTGTAGGCCCCAAGTGTCCTGAAGGAGGTGAGGAGGAAGATATGCCTGAGGGACCATATCTGCCCATACCCTAATACAGGCAGCGGACATCAGGGCCAGGTGCACAGCTGTGTAGCAGAGGAGCCTGAAACTGTCACGAACATTTTGGGTGTGTAAGTACATAGGTAGGAAGGACGCATCCACGGCAGGAAAAAACACTAAACCGAGGTTCAGCACCCCCCACCTCCCGATGCTCTCTGCCTACAGGGGAGGGACAAAACGCCTGTAACCAGGAGTTACAGCTCCTGGCTTTCGGGTGGGCATGAGCTGTCCATTCCTCCCTCTCCTTCCACCTGCTCTGCCCAGATGTGGCTGCCCCTTAGCTCTGACGAGCACCTCTGTATTCCATCCATCACTGGGCCGGGACTCCAGGGGGAGGAGGTGCTCCGGACATCTGCTTAGCCTGGTGCTTTTTAAGACCTGGCTTGCGGTCACTGAGCCCATAGCCACAGAGAGAAAAAAAAAATTTTTTTTAAGACTGAAATGTATAATTAAAATCTCTGTTGGTTTTGGGGGAAGGTGCTAGGCGGCTCCCCACCCCTTCTTTCTGGAAACACAGATTTTTGGCATTCAAAAGGGACAAGAGGCTGGAGAGAAGCAACCCTAAATATCCTGCCCTGGCACATCCGTGCAGCTGGGCACCGGTTTTATTCCAAAACCTTGGGCATCGCTAGAGGGAGGCAAGGCCGGCCTCCGGCCCAAGCTCCTTGACAGCTGCCTCCCTAGACTCGTATTACCCTTCCCTCGAGCAGGTCCTGCAGGGGCTCCCTTAGACTACCTGGCTCCTACTGGCACAACCTTGCTTCCAGCCCTGGATCCCAGCCAAAGCCACTGCTTACACCCCACAGTCTGGGTCTCCAGACAACAGCCCTTTGCCTAGAGTATGTCTAGCCACTGCCAAGACACCTTGTCCATCAGTTCAGATGTCCCTTTTCCTCTGGTTGCTGGCACTGTGTCCCTCTCCCTTCACCAAGGTCCTTCTGCTGCTGGCCTTGGGATGCGGCCTGCACAGCCTCTCCCAGAACACTGAGGGAAACTCAAGCACAGCCCTACCAGACCAGCTCAGCTGTCAGGCAAGGGCAAGCCCTGGGAGGCCTCTGTCCCACTGAAATTCAGCCAATGATGTCCCTGTCCACAGGGCTTTTACCCTGGAATGGAGCTGTTTCTCCACCTTGGACCAATGTCCATCTTGCCGATGGCCTGGGAGCTCTGAGAGGAGGAGGCACTGTGACTTGTCTGTGGGTCCAGGGCCGTGCTGAGCACTTCCTAAGTTTCCCACTACCACACCTTCAGGGACCTGGTGTGCACGCAGGGCAGACCACAAGCCTGTGTGTAGAGCAGGCACTGGCCCCACCCAGGCTGCTTGGGTCCTCCTCTGAGCACAAGCCATCCCGGCTCGTGGTGATGACCCACTCCCACTTTGTGTTCCAGTGGAGCGCAACCGTACCCTGGGCTACCAGGAGCCACACTGGAAGGAATTCCACTTTGACCTAACCCAGATCCCCGCTGGTGAGGCTGTCACAGCCGCTGAGTTCCGGATATACAAAGAGCCCAGCACCCACCCGCCCAACACAACCCTCCACATCAGCATGTTTGAAGTGGTCCAGGAGCGCTCCAACAGGTACCTCCCTCTGCCCAGGTGCCCACCCCACCTCATAGCCTCGTGGTCCAGTCTCCAGCAGGGGTCCAGTCCCGAGGGTGCATTTCCAAGAGAGGAGAGGGAAGCCTCCTAGGAGAGGGGCCTCAGACATGAGAAAGGGACTTGGCCTGGAACTCCTGCCACCACTGTGGCTGTGGGGCCCTCACTAGGTCACAGCACGGAGCCACTGAGCCAGTGTCCCCATCAGCACCTGGACTCTGTACTACATCAAGGGTTGATTATCAGGGAAATGTGGCACCAAAGGAGGCCAGCCAGAGCCAAGCAGGGAAGAGGCTCTGAGATTGGTCCCCCAGGCAGGCACAAGATACAGGCAGCTGTGCCAGCCTGCCTCAGCCCTTGGTTAATTGTTCTTTCATGTCCACAGGGAGTCTGACTTGTTCTTTTTTGGATCTTCAGACGCTCCCGGTCTGGGGACGAGGCTGGCTGGTGCTGACATCACAGCAGCCAGTGACCATGGCTGCTGAACCATAACAAGGACCTGGGACTCCACCTCTATGTGGAAACCGAGGATGGTGAGGCTCCAGGACTTAGCAGGGAGCTGCCCTGGGGTCTTGGGAGGGTGGTTCCAGCAGAGGCCACCAGGCCAGTACACAGAGCCCTCTCACTGGGGAGGAGGATGGTTAGCCTTCCTGAGGACTTGAGCAGACTGGTGAGAGCCTGGAGATGGGGAGGCCCCAGCCAGGAATGCCTTCTGTTCCCTCATACATAGCAACTGACCTCCTGAGAGCCAGGGTCCTCTCGGGGGTGGGGTGGGGAAGGGTCCTTCTCTCTGGGCAGCAGACCTCCACTCAGAGAGGTTCTGTACGAGGAAGGAAGGGTGGGGGATCTGCATCCCAGGTTTTCTGAGCTCAGAGCCTGAGGTTTCACAGCCCTGCAGAGTTGTAACTCAGCACAGAAGCCTGTTTCCATGGATACAGAGGTTTATACTTCACTCCCAGGGGTTTCCTGGGACATTTCCTTTATGTCAGGCGGGGAGGAGAAAAAGGACAACAGGGCAGGATCCTGGTCACTCTGGAGTCCTGGAGTTGATAACTTGGAAGGAGAGGGCAACGAGGTGGAAGGCAGGGATCCCTCTGAGTTAGGGAAAAGTGACAAGGTGCTTGGAGAGTTTAGAGGACTTTAACAGCAGGGGGGTGACAGATGGGACTGCAAAGACGACTAACTTCAGCCCCTCCAGGAGGGGATGCTAACCGGGCTCTGCCCCACCCCCACCTCCACCCCTGCTTCCGGGCAGCTCTCTTGAGTACAGTGGAGCCCGGCACTCACTGCCAGTTGTCAGCGGCATTACATGGGTTTGGAGCGTCTTTCCAAGGCTCTTGAGACGCAGGCTAGGCAGCAGGGATGGCCAAGGGTGTCCTCAGCAGAGTGAGACTATGGCCATCCCTGTCAGTGTCCTCCTCCCTGCTCTATGACGCAGCGCAGAGGTAATGTGCGTTGTTCTCACAAGGTGCTCCTGGCCTTTCCCTCTCTGTCCCTGAGCTGGGAGCCCCGTGGCTCGCGGACGATGGCGGCGCTGAGGCTTCTGGCCTGGGCGTTCTCACGCCCGGTCTCTGCTCACCGCCCACGGCCCACGTTGCCCCACCACCTAATCCGCCACTATCCTACGACCCGCCACGGGAAAGTCAAATTCTACACGGACCCGGTGAAGGCGGTGGAGGGCATCAAGGACGGGGCGAGCGTCATGCTCGGGGGCTTCGGGCTCTGCGGCATCCCGGAGAACCTGATCGGTGCGCTGAAGACCAAGGGCGTGAGGGACCTGAAGATCATCAGCAGCAACGTGGGCGTGGACGACTTCGGCCTGGGCATTTTGCTGGCCTCCAGGCAGGTCAGGCGCGTGTGTGCTCCTACCTGGGGAGAACAAGCTGTGTGAGCAGCTCTACCTAGCGGGGAAGCTGGAACTGGAGATGACGCCGCAGGGAACCCTGGCAGAGCGCATCCGCGCGGGTGGCACGGGTGTGCCCGCCTTCTACACGCCCACTGGCTACGGCACGCAGGTGCAGGAAGGGGGCGTCCCGATTCGGTACTCTCCCGAAGGCCACCTGATTACTCTAAGTCAGCCGCGGGAAGTGCGCGAGTTCGAGGGCCAACACCACCTGCTGGAGCGCGCTATCCGCGCTGACTTCGCCCTGATCAAGGGCTGGAAGGCTGACCGCTCGGGCAATGTGATCTTCAGGGGCAGCGCCCGCAACTTCAACGTGCCCATGTGCAAGGCCGCGGACATCTCGGTGGTGGAGGTGGAGGAGATCGTGGACGTGGGTACTTTCGCCCCGGAGGACATCCACATCCCCAACATTTACGTGAAACGCGTGATCAAGGGGCCGAGGTTCGAGAAGCGCATAGAGCGCCTGACCACACGTGACAGCCCGCCCGCACCCGGGAGCAAAGACCAGGACTCTAAAAGGACGCGCATCATCAAGCGCGCGGCTCTCGAGTTCAAGGACGGCATGTATGCCAATCTGGGCATCGGGATCCCTGTCTTGGCCAGCAACTACATCAGCCCCAAGATGACCGTCTACCTGCACAGTGAAAACGGGATCCTGGGCTTGGGCCCGTTCCCTTTGAAAAATGAAGTAGATCCCGACATCATCAACGCGGGCAAGCAGACAGTGACGGTGATTCCCGGGGGCTGTTTCTTATGTGCGATGACTCTTTTGCCATGATCCGGGCGGACACATCCAACTGACCATGCTAGGTGCCATGCAAGTTTCTAAATACGGCGACCTGGCCAACTGGATGGTGCCAGGCAAGAAGGTGAAGGGCATGGGCGGGGCCATGGACTTGGTGTCTAGTAAGAAAACCAAAGTGGTGGTCACCATGGAGCACTGCACCAAGACAAAGGAGCCCAAAATCTTAGAGAAATGCACCATGCCGCTGACTGGCAAGTCCTGCGTCGACCTCATCATCACAGAGAAAGCGGTGTTTGAGGTGGATCGGAGTAAGGGACTGAAGCTCGTGGAGCTGTGGGAGGGCTCGTCGTTGGACGAGGTCAAGGCCACCACTGGCTGTTCGTTTAAGGTGTGCCCCAACCTCAAGCCCATGCAGCAGATTAAATCTGATGCTTGAGGAGCTCTCCAGGGACGATCTGCGAGTTAGTGACAACTGGACATCCTCAGCAGCACCTGGCCACTGTGACACCCTGGCTCCTCACTCTGGCGTCCTGCTGCTGGATGGTATCTATCAAGAGCCATGTGATTTTAATTAAAAACCCTAACCTGCACCCGTGTGTCCTGTCCCTCCCTAACTAAAGCCTTCTGATCAAACCACTGAGAACACTGGGCCCCCTCTCCCACTTGGTGACATTCGCATACAAGGCTGCAGAGGGTTCCCTGAGAGGTCTCAACACCAGTGCTGCCCCTCATAACTGAGTCACAAAACATGGAGAAAGCCATGGGGCTGGAAGACATCCTACCCAGAGTGCACCTGGTGCCACTTTACTGCTGCCACGAAATGCAGGACTGTGGACCCCGATCAGGAGGCGGAACCTCATTTCCTCCCTCAGGATTGTCTTCTCAGGCGCTCGTTCTGTCCTTAATTTTGTTCCCCTGAATCCTGCCTGCACCCAGCTTCCTCCCGGGAGCTGTTTGTGTGTCCCGAGAAAGGAGGCAGGTGTGTTTCCTGTTGGGTCAGACTTTGGGAAGATGGTCAGTGCTGGTTCTCCACCTGGAAGACCCACTATGCACTGACAGTCCCACTGTGTGTGGGAAGAAGCTGGGCCTTAGCACAGGTGGAGTCCAAAACCTGATCAATGGCATTGATGGGCTCCTGCCTGAAGTGCAGTATCCACGTTGCCTATGCCACACTGACATTCTGTTCCGGAAGTCCGGCTGGCCTGACTTCCTGACCCCAGTGTCGCAACTCTGGGATCTGTCATTCTGCATCTGTGAGCTCGCAACTAAAGTGAGAAAAGCGTGTGTGTGTGTGTGTGTGTGTGTGTGTGTGTGTGTGTGTGTGTGTGCACGCGCACACTGAGAAAGCATTCACCGTCCCCTCATGTGTTTCTCTCCAGAGCTGGGAAGCCTGGTGCCCACTACTAGTTGGGGTCCGATCTAATGATGGGGCACAAGGAGCAAAGCTGGTAGGGCAGGTGCACTCTGGCCTGGGCAAGGAGCAGCTTCTCCAGGTCTCTCAGAAACAGAACTCTGAGAAGAGAAGCCTTGGTCCCTCTGAACCTCAGTCCCACCCTCTCTCCCGCCTCTGCCTTGTGCTGGGCAGGGTAGGAGTCGCCATGTCTGCAGCTGCTCTTCCAGGCATTGAATAGTTCGTCTTCAGTGGGTCTTAACTTGTGAACCTGTAAAATGGGAACCTTGGCTTAGCTGCACCCATGGGCTCTCAGTCCGGCTCACCTTTCATTGAGAGCCTCCAAATGTCCCCAGCCCACACAGCAACTCCCCACTCTGGCTCTGAGGAGTTCAGTCAGGGGCTGCTCTGGAGCAGTTCTGTGTGCACTGACGCACTGATGCCTGGAGCACTGATGGCCTCTGTCCCCAGCAGCCATGGCTCTAGGTCTTCACAGTAAGTAACAGGGACTCAGGGCCTGCCCTGGGTCCAAGCCTGCTGTGTGTCATTTGCTGACTTTCAAGGCCCTTCCTGCTCACAGCTGCTCTGTCCTCCCAGTGTGTGGCCCCGAGGCCTCCCCAGCTCTGCCTCTGTGCCAGAGATGCTGCCTGCTCACAGCACCTGCTCCCGCCATCTTCACTCTGCACCCCATCCTTCCTGCCTGCCTCATCCGCATCTCTTCTGGGGGCTGTGCAGCCCCCATTCGTTGGTGCAGGTGAGGTCATAGGTCGAAGGTTGAGTTGATGAGTTTTCCTTTCACGTGGCTGGCGAACACCTGGTGTGGAGCCCAGCTGCTTGAAGGGCTCACCCTTGAGTGGACTGTCCCCAGCAGGCTGACAGTGGCCTTGACCTCAGTGGATTAGGGAGAGCCTGGTAGAGTGCAAGCCGTGTAAACAGACTTGAGTGCGCATGCACATATGTGTGTGTTTTGTTTCATCCTGGATTTGTGTTGGGGTCATACCTAGGGCTTCATACTGACCAAGCAGGCGCTCTCCCACCGAGCTGTGGCCTCAGCCCTTTGGGTTCTTTTCCACTTCTTCCAGCACTGGTAGTGGAATCCGGGGCCTTGAGCTCACTAAGCAAGAACCCTTCCTCTGAGCTGCATCAGCGCCTGAGATTTCATATGAGGATGTATGCAAGGATGTGTGCATTGGCGCTTGTAACAAGCCAGCTGAACAACCTCGCTGTGTTAGTGACACAGAACGTGAGCGTCGTCGGGCTTTGGTGTGAGGAATCTCACAGGGGCGCAGAGGGAAATGGTTCCCAGTCCTGTTATGACAGCAGAAGGGAACCTGACTGCAGATGGGAGGTGAAACCCCCAAAGCGAGCTGCTGCATGCGAGTGGGTCTTCTGGAGACCGATTCTAACAATGGGGAAGGTTTGTAATGCTAAGGACTTTTGTAACTAGCAGGACAGAAGTAGCCCAGGATGGCAGAGGAGAGTTCTGGAGTCTGGCAGGGAGTTTGTGGCTGATCAAAGGGTTTTTGTTTGTTTTATCCTTCTGTGGTTGTTACCCTGCTTGCCTGGGTTCTTTTGGGTGATCCGGTTTGTATTTTTAAGTTTTAATTGTTTGTTTGGTTGATGTTTTCTTAACTCGTCTATGCATCCCATGCCGTCCTTGAGTTCTCAGAGATCCACCTGTTTCTGCCTCCTTAGCGCTGGAATCAAAGGCGTGTTTTACCAGGCCACACCTTTGGGGTCTTTTTGGCTTTTGTGTAGACCAGGCTGACCTCAAATTCAGTAAGTGGAGTAGAATAACATTGTGTTCCTCCTGCTTCCTCTGCGAAGTGCTGGATTTGTAGGCTGGGCCACCATGCCAGCGTAATAGAGTGCTTCTGCATTTACAAAGGACAAGGGACACCAACAGGGCCCACCAGCAAAGCCAGAGCTAGTGATGGAGGCTGCTCTCCTGGGCCTACTGTGCTGTGGAGGCATCTGCTGTCCTTAGTGGATCTGGGTGAAATCCCCCTGTCTAGGCTCCACTCTTCCTGTGGACAGGGCTCTGGTCTGTCTCCCTGAAGCCCCCTCCTTTCTTTGAAGCCATTGGCAGGCCCAGTGAGCACACTTGGCACTGGAATGAGCAGGATGTGAACTGAACCCCCGACTTTGTGGCTTCTCTGACTTCTCTCCCTGTTCTGCCTGGAGCCTTGGTTGTAGGAATCAGAGAGGCAGTGAATGTCCGACCCTAGAATGAACAAACTTGCTGTGCTGGGAGAATAAGCCCAAGGTTTGACCTCGCAGAAGCTGCTATGACCTGATATGTCATGAACCACACATCCTACTCCCCAGAAAATGCAGGCTGATAGGACCAGGGTGTTCATTAGATCACTGGACCAAGGGAGCCCCAGACCTGAACATCACACCAGCAGTGGTCATTTCTGAGTGACTGTGATCCATGGTCCATAAACAATAAAATATGGACTAGATGGTGACGAACACCTTTAATCCCAGCACTCAGGAGGCAGAGGCAGGAGGATCTCTGAATTCAAGGCCAGCCTGGTCTACAAACTGTGTTCCAGGACAGCCAGGGATACACAGAGAAACCCTGTCTTGAAACTGACCCCTACCCTGCCCTCTCAACCCCCACCCCAAAAAAGATATATGGGGTTATCGTAAGGACCAGCTGAGGAAGTTAGTAGGTGAAATTCTGACTCCTGTCAAATATTTCTCAAGTCTCTCAGGTTATCTCCAGTAGAGATGCCTGGGTCTATGGAGGTCCCTGTCCCTGCCACCTCAGACCTGCTGGCCAGAGTGCTTAGATTGGTCTCTGGATAAGGACACAGGTTCATAGGTGCCATGCCACCACCCACAAGTCAAATCCCCCCACCTCCCTCTCTGTTGTCTCTGTCTCTGTCTCCGTCTCCCAGGGCACAGCCTGGATCCTGGCCTGGCTGGTCTGCTTGGACAAACAGCACCACGCTCCAGACAGCCTTTCATGGTCACTTTCTTCAGAGCCAGCTCGAGTCCTGTGCGGACCCCTCGGGCAGTGAGACCGCTGAAGAGGAGGCAGCCAAAGAAAACAAACGAGCTTCCACATCCCAACAAGCTCCCAGGGATCTTTGGTGAGGGTGGGGTTGAGCCTTGTCAGAGACCCCTTTAAAAGTGATAGCCTTCCTAAAGATCTGGTTGGAGCCCCTTGCCCCTTAGTGTGCCTGGCTGGGAGGGTGGGGTACAGCCAACAGTCTGCAGAGGAAAGCAGACACACTGTGTGTGCTCTGGGGTCCTGATGGCGTGTTCACTTGAGTGGAGGCCTGCCAGGCAGCAAGGGGAGGGATCTTGCTGAACACAGCCACAGCCTGTGGTGACGAAGCCACAAAAGGACGGTGGAGCTGGATCCCGGCAAGAGCAGGGATCCAGAAGTGGAACTTGTGATTCCAGTGGTCCAAGTTTCCTACTGTCCTTCATGGTAGATGTGTCTGTCACATCATCACTGGAGTACCCATGGCCACTCTGTAAGGCAGGACCCCTGAATAGGCTGTGCTTTCTTGTGCCTGCAGATGATGGCCACGGTTCCCGCGGCAGAGAGGTTTGCCGCAGACACGAGCTCTACGTCAGCTTCCGTGACCTCGGCTGGCTGGTAATTTCTGCCTTTCCTCTGCCTGCCTCCTGCAGACCCTGGGGTCTCCAGGGTGGGGTTGGGGTTACTGTGCCTTTATTGTGTATAAAAGCCATGAAAACGAAGGCAGTTTGCTCGTGCTCTGTCCAGTAAGCCACCAGCACTACAACAGGGAAACTGAGGCTGGGTGGGCAGGGCCTCTGGGCTCTTCCTGCTACAGCTGCTGCAGGAGGCATAGGGGCAGCAGTGGAGGAGACTGCAGGGGAGGGGGATGTGTGAAGGGCAGAGCTGGGGTCCAGCCTCAC